>NW_013667948.1:9019-11975 GCF_000517525.1 Limulus polyphemus
AAAAAACACGGGGGTGCTTAACTTTTTTCCAGGTGTATAGCATGAAAAATATTGTAAATATTTTTCTTGAAGATGAGCTTATTTTTAGATATACACGACTGTTTCAATTCAAGTATAACACGAATGATAAATTTAGTTATTTTCAGAAGTGACAGTTTATTGCAGATTTGTTTATGTAACTGTTTACGAATCATATGCTGTATAGTTTAATTGTTGTAAATTGGCGATTGAAGCATCATTTCGTAATGTTACAAGAACCTCACGAGTTTTTTCTCGTTGTTTTAATTGAGTATCATTGCATAATAATAGTATCTAGTAGTGTGGAACGTTCTGGGCCTCTGTTGGGGTATAAATATGCATCATAAAAATACAGTGAAATTATCTTTTAAAATCGCCACTATATGCTCTTGATGGCTAAACTCACAATCATTCTGTCTAGATCTATCTCGAACTAAGGTAATAACAGAGCAAGAATAATAATTTATGCTATGAAATTGTGTCATAAAGTAAATGAACCAGTCGCAGAGGACTTTAACGAGAAACAGACAATTATTTAAAGCTCTGGATACAACTGTGATAACCAACAGTGTAACAAACATTTGTATAGACGTTCGACTTGTTTTAATGTATTATTTTAAAACAAGTGGACTGTGTGCTGTTTGTTTATTGTTGAAATTTATCGTCAACAAGTCACAGACACCTACTGTAAAGAATCTGACCTATACACAAAAAACCTAACACATTCAGTCACTCAAGTTATTGAGTTCAAACAAAAATATATAAAACAAATGTTCTGGTGACTCATAGATTGAAAAGTTTAGTTATTCTGTCAGTATAGTTTGTTTTGAAGTTAAGCACAAAGCTACACAATGGGCTATCTATGCTCTTCCCACCACAAGTATCAAAAACCAGTTTCTAGCATTGTAAGTCTGCAAACAACCACCACACCATGGGTAGGCCTCTGTCAGTAACCTTTATCACATGCTTTCAAATATTCTATCGATATCGTGGTTTTCTTTTTGTATTATAAATACAGGTAATTTCATAGTTATCCTGTTTATTTTGTTGAAGTACTTACTTTAGAATTTGTTGTTGTTTTTTGCTTTAAAAAGTCTCTCTGGTAATTTGAAGCTAATGAGTTTACAGATTACTAGAACTCATGGTTTGGTCCATTTCGATACAGCTGTACATAATTTTTAAAACACTACTTTTATAAATAAAATAGGAGAGATAAATACAGCTACTTATATTATTTTCAACAAATATATAATACATATAAAAAATTTTTGCAACATTCTTTCAATAAAATGTACTGGTGCATAACTTCTTCAGCTTATGATGTATTTGTCACTATTCAAAAGCATGTTCGTTGAAATAAAACAAATAACATGGCTGCTCAGAGATATACAAATTATTGGGTTTTAATGTTGTATACAAACTTCTTTTTATGGGATAGTTGATGTGTTATTTTCTGAAATGCAGAATGTATTATTAAAAAAAGGAAGATAATAATGGACAACAAAGATGTTTATGCACACCCACAGGAAAATGAAATATAAAATTATGTGACAGAAAATTATTGATTCCTCTCTCAAATTTTTGTAAGGTGCTGCATACACATCTGATATTTTGGCAGCTCATTCCACCAGCTGGAAAAATAAAATTGTCTTAATCAATGATAAAGGTAAGTGAGATATGAGAAAAAAAAATCTTCAGAAGAATAAATATATATAGATAGGTTTTTCATAGAAGAAGCAAGATGTCCTGAATCACCCTCTGAAAGAGACATTTCATACATGTGGATGAGATGTTCAGCTGCAGACAGCACCTTTCGTGGATGATGAACCAGAGAGCTTAGCAAATCTGCAAGGAAGACATTGTATGTCAGGAAGTATCATGTGATATGAAGTTTCTGAAAATTATGCAGAATTTTAGGAAATACAATGTGATTATATAACTACTGGGTTGGACTTGGTACCTTTATTTTGCATAATAGTGAAATGAAACCCATAAACGTCACATTAGTGTAGCCTATATAATGTGTAAAGTTTAGTATACTCTAATCCCTTATAGTGATGGCACATGATGAGACACACATTCGGCATGTAATGCTGTTTGAATACAAGAAGGGAGACAATGCTTCTGTAGCTACAAAGAATATCAAAAAACGTTATGGAAATGTTTTGAATGTTCATAAGTGTCAATGATGGTTCAGCAAATTTCATTCAGGTGACTTTAGCCTTAAAACTGTGATGGCAGGGACAGAAATATTGGAACTGATATTGATGCTCTGAAGAAGCTTGTTGAGTCTACCCCAAGGCAACACATTCATGAAATGGCACTGAAATTGCATGCCTCTCATGAAACAGTACGTAAACATCTAAGGAATATGGGAAACTCCATAAAGAAGGTGTTTGGGTGCTTCATGAACTCTCCGATGATCACTGTTTCCAAGTGTGAACGTTGTTTCATCTCTTCTGACATGTAATGCGCATGAACCATTTTTGGACAGAATTGTCACCAATGATGTAAAATGGATTCTCTATGCAAATATTAAATGCTAAAAACAATGGCTCAGTCCTAGACAAAAAACCACTTCCAACCCCAAAACCTGGACTCCATCTGCAGAAAGTGATGCTTTGCATTTGGTGGGACATCAAAGGAGTGATTCATTTTGAGCTCCTCAATCCACAGCAAACTGTCAATAGAGAGATCTATAATCAGCAACTGGAACATTTAAATCAAGCCCTTCATCAGAAACGTCCTTCACTCGTTAATCGAAAAGGTGTTTTTCTTCTCCATGACAATGCACGTCCACATGTGGTACGTTTGATGCAACACAAGATTATGGAGTTGAGTTGGGAAGTTCTCCCCCACCCACCATATTCTCCAGATATGGCACCATCAGATCACCATCTTAATGGGAAAACGTATGCAAATATGGAAGGTGTTACAC
>NW_013667948.1:12750-53893 GCF_000517525.1 Limulus polyphemus
GTAGGTTTTAGCAACACTCCAGAAGAAAGTTTCAAAAACAAAGTTCAGGAGTTGAGTACAAATAGAGAGACCTAAGCCAATCTTGTGGAAGGTGTGAAAAGGCTTTGCCAACTTTCTTATCTGGGTGCTCAATGTCGAATTGTTGGTACATGACCAACTCTTTTAATGTCACAGTGTTTGAGGATATCAGTTGTGCAAGTGTAAAGAAAGCTCTCTAGTTGAAAGTGGAATTGCACTTTACATCTACTAAAGTCACAGATAAACAACTATAGACACCCTCCAAAAGTTATAGGATTATTAGATCAAATAATATAGAAACATCAACTCTATCTGATGAAGGTATAGAAAGGCTGAAACGATTAATATGACAGGTCTTTACTCAAAATGAATTTATTTATTTATTTTTGTTATCAAGCATAAAGCTACACAGTGAACTATATCTACTTATACTGCTGTGCTCACTGCGAGTATAGAAATGGTTTTTAGCAGGATATGCCTGTTGAATTATTGTTGAGCCATCAGGGGTGATGGAGGAAGTAAACCACAAGACAGAAGGTATTTCCACTGCAACTTAAAAGTACATATTGCTAAAAACTGCTCCCATAGGATGACTATAGGAGTGAAAAAGGTAGACATTATAGTAGAGACTGATGAAACCATTGTTGATAACCAAGGAGACGATATTGAGGATGATAGTACTCCACTTGTTCCAATAGAAATAAGGAGTGTATTATTTAAAGAAACTAGTCCATGAGCCATAAAGCTATTGATGAGAACTTCAGTATATTGATTATTGGGTCTACAGCTACAACTGTTAGAACCTCTGATAATGAAAGGTGGGAAATTGCTTTCAGAGATAAATAAAGAAGATGGATTGATGTGAACAGCAAGTGGAAATAAAGTTCCAGTAAGATTAAAATGGTAAGGTATTCTCATACATGGGAAACTTCTCTACAATGAACAGTTTCATGTATGTTCGAATGAATTCATTACGTTTTTCGGTTATAATCACATTAAAAACTTAATACATTTTACATGTTATCATTTTCTAGCTGTTTCATTTTAATAACTATGTTTTCATGTGCTTTACTTGGACTTCGTGAATTCACAGAAGAATCTGAAATGTTGAAATTCTGTCTACTCAATTATGTTGATAGTTATCGCAAGTTTCTTCAACAGCATGTTTGAATAATTATAAGATACTGAACACTCAAGAATATCCACTAAATAAAGCATTATGATTCAGTACAACAATAGTAAAAACAACTGTCATGAGATAACAACAGTTTGAACGAATATGTGAAAGTATAATTTGTTTGAAAAAACATTCATTATGTTTATTGTGTGTCAATTTGTTTGTTGTTTTGCTTATAAATCTAAAGATTTATCTGAGCCTTATTAGACTACTTGGTTGATAACTTTTGCAGAAATAATTTTGTTTAAAAATATATCAAACTTATGTAATTAATTGTCAAAGAAATGGTTAAACCTATCATACTTTCTCTGGTAGGTAAATGGACTCTATATCTTAAAGGTTGTTGTAGCATGACATGCTCTCTACACAAACGAAGTGAAAACTTAGGTATTCATGACGGACAGCTCAGTTACTGAAACATTTGTTAAACAGCAAGAGCAGGGATTTGATAGAAAAAAGAAATTGTGACTGACCTCAGTTTACATTTGTCCAGAAAAATTTATATTTCAGTACTCTTTTTTTTTTCTACTTTTAAATATTAAATTTTTTCCCAAGATTCTGCTTCCTTTTTAAAATAAGTTACAAATAATAAGTATCCAGTATCTACATTATACAGTGAAGTAAATGTCATGCCTGCACAATTGTTGCAATTTTTGTGTTATCAAAACTCAGTTAGACTTGAGGTAACAGGAAAGATGAAGTTCATAATCACAGCATGAAAGTATGCTTCGGATATGCTGCTTTTATATCTTTACTGATACAATAGATTTAACTTCCTTCTTTATTGTAAATTAATGTGAACCTCAGCAAAAACAGAGGAAACTGCATTTAATTTAAACACACATAACCAGTCATAGAGTTTTTGTACTCTGAAGTCTTTCGAATTGAAATAACCAGAAATACTTAGTACCATCTTGGGATAATTGAATGTCAACTTATTCCAAGTGAACATGCATCAACACCAAGATGTACAGACAAAAAAAACTTTCTTTTGCTTAAAATAGTTCCTGTAACCATAAATTTAAATCTTAAATATCTACTTCATTCTTCTTTTTATTGTAGGCCTTGTATCTCATGATACTGTATATATTCTCCAAATATAAACCCTAAGTAAGTTTAAATGAAACAAATCAACAATTTTAACTGTTAAAATTTTTGCCACCTGTTTCTTTCTTTTTTTGGTTTTAACTTCTTCTTTTTTACCTAGGGAAGAAGTATGTAGTTTATGATTAAGCAAAATTCATTACAGTTGAATATATATTATACCAAATCCCATACTTGTTTTATCTTTCATAAATTATGCTAAATGTTTTTATTATAGGTTTGTATGTCTCATAAAATTCTTTTTTCATAACATTTTTTAAGATCAAAAAAGTATTTTAATAAAAAGTTATCTTTACTATAATTGTGAGTCCTTATAAATAATTTTGAATAGATACTACAATATTCATTGCTCAAAAGGACGTATTTTACAAATTTAGTATATATGAAATCATTTGAAATATATCACTTACTCATGTTGCTGAATTTAATGGTAAATTATACATTGTTTGTGGAAACAAATTAAAATGGAAATATTAAGATGGAATACACTTCAATATAATACAGTACACCAGAATCATACCCATGGTATTATTCTGCTATCACAATGTCACCAACATATATATATATACACAAAACGTGAAACAAACAATGCCAGTAGGTCAAGCTAGCCAGCTACTCATTCTTGAAATAATGAAGTTATTCATGTAAGATATATTTTTTCTTTCCAAATCATTAGACTTTAAACAAGATAGTTTTAAGAAACTTCCTGTTTTATGACAGTTTACAACAGACACATGAAACAAGCTAATGTAAAAACAAATCTATAGAGGCAGAACTGATTACCATTATGGCTTTCTCCTCTCCCTCTGTTTGCTAGACTCTCTTCGTCTCTGATTTAATGGATTTCTTGGATCAAATATCTCAAAAGACTCTGCACTTCTGATATTGGCATCCTTAGCTAAGACTGGCCCAGTATCTTCAAAATGAAATACATGGGTAAGCCTGCAATCAGTTGAGAATTTGTAATTAGTGGGATTTTCTAATTCATCGTTACAATTCTTTTCTCCTATCACAAAAATGTTTGGTAAACACACACACAAAAAAAAGAATCTCATACCTCAACATTACTACTCAAAAATATATACATATAACCTTGAACAATTTTATATTTAATGGAAAAATGTTTGCATGTTTTAATATCAGAAAAATATTAGTTACTTCCACTATTACACAAAATAATATTCAAGTCTAGTCGAGGTAAAGTGTAAATATAACAATATTTATCTATAGAATATTTGATATCCTGATACAAACTAGTAAGCAATTAAAATAAAATGAAACAAAATAAAGTATTTGAAAACTGACAGACTCCAACAACTACTCATTAGGTCTTTCATACTTTAATGATTATTAAAACACAAACATCAACATTTTGTTAATTAATGTAAAGTGGATAGAAATTTTAAAACACAGAAATAGATAGTTTGCTTCTCCTTAGAGAAAACCAGAGAACGTGTAGTGAATTTTCAAATTCTGAGATAAATTTTGGAAAAATTAAATAGAATTTTGAGCTCAACCTAGAGATGTCACTAAGATTTGAAGTTCATGCCCAGAGCTTGCAGGAATTTTTGGCATTTCAGTATGATATCAATCACAATTTTTCTCATTTTTCAAGAGCACTAAATGGATTTGGGCAGTGTGATTCAACTAAAGCTTATATTTAATCTGGTCAATACAAAGAAATATTTATTGCTGTACTTTTATTGAGTATATTGTTTTAAATAATATGAAATCAATTCATAAAACAATAACAAAGTTTATAGTTACTTACCAGCCTCTATCGTCATCACCGCCATCATCTTCAAGAGTCTCTTCTGTGGGTGAGTTCTCTTTGGCTGACTGGAGTACTGACTGAAACTTGGATAGCATATTCAAGGTCTAGTAACATAAAAACTACATTCATCAGAACCTAATAGTTTGCTATTGGAAACAATATATGATTAAATTTATGATCTAAAAGTTGATAAAATACTAAATACAGGTATAAAATGATGTCCAAATATATTTTAATCTAATAAGAGTACTTTTTATATAAATTTGTATACAATTGATCAGCATGTGGTTACAATCTTCCTGGTAAACCAGATGTATGATGGTCTTAAATTTATAATAATATTCTTGCTTAGGTAAAAGTTACTTACTACAATGTCTGTCCTAAAAAAAGTTTATACCAGGTTCACCCTGTGTCTGTATCTACTCCTTGAGGTGGGTAAGCCCTTTTTGAAAGATGATACAGATACCTCGCGCAAGTTAGTATGAATTGAGGGATTCTCTCCTTTGTACGTATGTTTATTTGTAATAATAGTTGATAATGGTAATCTAAAAGACTGTGAGATACCACACTAGGACCTCTGTTTACATAAAAGTGAAAAACTCACTATTTGTAAGAACACAGGTTTTTTACGAGTGTGAATTTGTGTTTTCTTTGTTTTCCATTTTAAAATGTTACTCTACATAAAATTTACAAAACCTGCAGGTTGCATAATTTGACTCAGCATAACTTGAAAAACAATACCATTAGTTCAGGTAATTGATAAAATATTGTAGATAATATAACAGTTTTCAAACTGCCAGTCTAAGGTTTATTCTATAAAAATCTGTGCACTATCATTTTTTATTGATTACTTAATATTAACAAACTCAAATAAATGCACTGATGAGTGTATTTTATCATTAATCACTGGTAATTACTCTGCTGTCTTGTGCTAATAATAATAAAATTAACTGCATGTTTTCATTTCATTTGATACTCCTAAATAAATAATAATCTGTAAAAAAATGTTTCTAGAATGTACACATAACAGATATGAATGTCATATCCATAAATAATGACATAAAAGTTGTAAATTATCTGAAAATTCCCATTGTCTGATGTTATCTTTAAAACTCTTACACAAACTTTGTAACTACCAGTGCATTTGAATTTTACACAGTCTATCTTGTGTTATCAAAGTAAGATAATATAATATTGAAATACAATAAAGCATACATACCTGTTCTTCTCGGCCCTCTCCTTTTTTTGGAAGTTTTTTCTTCAGCTCATTATATTTTGCAATTTCCATCTGAAACTCTTTTAGTGTGCTCTCTTCTTCTTCTTCTTTAACATTTATCTCAGCTGATTTTCAGAAAAAGTAAGATACTTAGTAATACAGAAAAAACATTGAGTTCTTATACAGAATCTGAATGATATAAGTTGCTTCTTGTTTACTAGAAACTTAAACTCAATGACTGATAGTAAAGTACAAAAAAATACAATATATTAGAAAATATTTGGTGTAATTTTTTGAATTATACACACTATTATACACTGTCATTCCAAAAGAAACTTCCAAACACTGAACACTTTCATGTTATATACACAAATTAATTACCAATGAAACACATTACTAAAACAAAAATCTTTCTCTTAACATCTTACATAAAAACTATCAATTTTCTTTACAAATTTTGATTGAAAGGTGAAACCAGAAGATGACAGTACATTTGTGAATCAGTCACTGGACAAAACGTACAGTAATAACTGATTAGAATGTAGTACGTACAGTTTCCACATCAGTATGTAAACCTAGCCTTACCACTAGAGGTGGAAAATTCTTGTAAAAACACACTTTTATTTCCATTAACATGGAAGTCTAGCTCATGAGAACTGTTCCTGTGTTAATGTAGATTGATTTGCAGCCTTGAAGAGTCACTAGTAGTCAAGTATAAAGTTATTTGCCACTATTTAAGAAACATTTTATACTTTTAGGCCCATTCTTTCTTCTTGGTAAATTTCTATAATTTAAATTAATTTTTATTACTACCTTCATAGATTAGAACAAGAAAGGGTATCCACAAAATACTGAATGCAGAAGAGGGAAGAGCTCAATGTTGTGCAGTAGACACAGAGGAAGGAAGAGTTCAATGTTGTGCAGTAGACACAGAGGAAGGAAGAGTTCAATGTTGTGCAGTAGACACAGAGGAGGGAAGAGTTCAATGTTGTGCAGTAGACACAGAGGAAGGAAGAGTTCAATGTTGTGCAGTAGACACAGAGGAAGGAAGAGTTCAATTTTGTGCAGTAGACACAGAGGAGGGAAGAGTTCAATGTTGTGCAGTAGACACAGAGGAAGGAAGAGTTCAATGTTGTGCAGTAGACACAGAGGAGGGAAGAGTTCAATGTTGTGCAGTAGACACAGAGGAGGGAAGAGTTCAATGTTGTGCAGTAGACACAGAAGAGGAAAGAGTTCAATGTTGTGCAGTAATCATGTGAGTTACAGAGTACAAATCCTTTGTTATAGTAGCTTTCATCCAGAATATTTATACATCACACAACCTTCAATTCAGACTGAAACAGTTCATTAAGGTAATCATAATCATTAATATATTTAATAGTTGCAGATGTGAGTAGTGCATGTTCTTCCTTTTTGGAAGATATAGCTGGTGGTCAATAGCCAAAGTTCATTTGATGTAAATTAATATTTACATATACTGCCATAAACTTTAGAAAAAAAAATCACAATAATAATAATATCAGTAGTGGTGCACACAGCCCGTTGTCAAACTCTGTAGAGTTAAAAAATTAAAAACTTAGTTCATAATGCATGACTGAAATGATAAAAATTAGAAATGTTATTTGTAATATAACAAAGTAAATTTTTAATTTCATAATATATTACTTTATGACTGGCCATACATTTCTGCATTATTCATTTCAATAACTTAAAACGCATTTTCAACTTGTCACCAAAAATATCAAATGTTATACTTTAACGTTTTGAGAAAAGCTGTATATAGTCCTAATATACATATTTCGATATTAGGTTGCTTTAACGTTTGGTTCTGTTTTCTGGTATTATTAAGCCTGTGAAATTGAACTTTTATTTTCGAAATAAAACCAATACTTTGTTTGGAAAGCAAGTCCACCACCTTATATATAAGAACAAAACTTAAAAACATGTTTTTGATTACTCAATTAAAAATATCAATCTTTTATCTTAAAACTGTAAATTATATCATATGGGTTCTATTTACACAACAATTATGTTGATAGAGACAACATAACTGTCTTATCATTAAGGCTTACTTTTGGTAATCAAACAATAATGTCAATTGTAATTACGTGTTCACCAGCATGCTGCAAATTCAAAAGAAATGACATATCCTTTTAAGGGTAACAGGTTTAAAATTTGTTTAATTTTAAAAGTATTGTGCTAAGAAAACTAAATACATTGCTTGACAATCACAACAAGATGAAATATTCAACCTGAAGTTGAAACACTTCCTGTATCAATTCATAAAAAAAGTCATCAAAAGAATTAAATGTCTCATCAACCATTCATAATCTGTATCAAAAACTGAAACTACACTTCAATCAGATAAATCACTTATTAGCATGCATTCTCCAAACTTGTCCTTTCCAGCTTGTAAAATAGAAATGCTAAATTGTAAACCTATAGTTAACCTTACATAGCTGAAAATTTACAATGGAACCAACCACAGTCTACTTGCAGATGCAAACTACCCTACAAATAGAAAACATCATCCACAACAACTCTGAGTACAGTCTGGAATTTAGTGAACATACATACACACATAATATATAAATAATTTACATTAGACTAAGAATTATAGCATATACACACATAATACTATAGGCCAGCATACCCAATTTTTGTTATCCACACCCCACTTCTTTATTTAAATTAAATGAATGAAAGAGTGAATTAAGTGATGCAATACAGGAATACATATTAAAATGCTATATGTGTTGTACTAATTACTTTTTATTTTAATTAATAAAAAATATGTTAAAATGCTCGATTTTCCATTATTGCACTATTGACTCTAATTGCTCACGTACCCCTCAAGAAATCATCTGCACCCACACTTTGGGAATCACTGCTACAGACATTAAACTTTGTCTTGAATAGTAAATTAGTAAGAATTGTTGAAAATTACGATACCATGAAAGAAGTTCCAACTCATATTGACCAAAAAAAGAGAAAAAAAATGCAACATGCTAACATTTTTCAGCCTTGTTATTCTCCTCTTCTGTGTTTCCTTCTTTGGGTTTTCTTTCACTAGCTATTTCTTTTTTCAGTTTCTTTATTTCTTTTCTTATTTCTTCACTAAATAAAACATAAAAGTTATTCATAACTTACACATAATCAACAAGCATTTTGTTAAGAGTACCTAATTCTGTTGACTAAATTTTTAAAAAGTAAATTTGTGCATTTCTAAATTACATTAAAAACATATTCAAACAAACAATGTTACAAATATTACTCAAGTACACTTATATGTAACCTCAGGGATGGGTAATTTTAAGATCTAACAGCTACAGGACACTAAATTTTGCTGTTTAACATAATACATTTTTAATTGCAGGCTATACACCTGTCACTTTTAATAATCAAAAACAATTACTTTAAATATGAAATTACCTCTCATTTCAATTAATAATACTGACTTTTCACACTACCTGAAGTTATAGGTGAGGGTTAGAAGCTATCAGTGTCCAAGTTAGAGACTACATAAATTAATGTTTGGCTATGTAATTTTGCACATTTAAAGCAATCCTAAACGATCATTTTACATCTGAATGAGCTGACAAAATTAAAAGAATTAACTATATTCTTAATTTGAGACTTCTGTTTCAGACAAAGTGTAAATGAAAAATTAACACTAAGTTTTAGGGCAAATGAAAAGCCCAAAGAAAAGTTATGGTTAAGAAGAAATGAATGATAACGTTTTATTTCATCTCAACATATAAACCATTTATCTTGCACATGATTCCTATATATATATATTCTAGGTTCATTTCTAAACAAGACTGAACAAACAAAGGTATTCATTTGTTTGAAAAGCAGTGTACTCTGTCCACCTCTTCTGAAGACCTGTTAAATGTATGTCATCCTCACATAAAATATAAAACAAGTAGATGAAGTCTGTTGAAACATTTAATTAAAAGCTACAAATTTCAACCCTTCACCTAAACCGTACATTAAATGACATTTCAGAAGATTTTCTTTTTTTTTAATGCTTGTGGATTTAATCTTAACTAAACAAAAATACAGTTTCTAATTTTCTGACATATTGTGTATTTTAAAAACTGAAAACCTATGTGTATAATATTTGGAAATAATTTAATGCTTTGATTTTCAGTTTACAAAGTAAAGAAATAACACTTGCTGATTTGTAAATGACCAACTGATGTAAAAGCTATTTTCATAAAAGAATTTAGCTAATGGATATACATTTTAAGCCACATGTTTCATTTACTATATGTCCATTTGCATTAGATAAATAAGAAAGTTAAATTGTAATGTTTCACATACAAATTTTTTTGACATCACTTGTTGATAATTTAAAATTTTAATCACAGCATTCAAAACACACATACTGTTAACCACAAAATATATATTAAGTTATGCCTTATCAAATCTATAATACTTGAACCTAAGATATGAGTAATTTTAAAGTCTATAATTAAAGATACTTGAGAATGTCTTTTTACAGTCTTACTCTTGTAGCAATTAACCGAATGGAAAACTCAAATCAGTCAAAAATTTATTTTGAACTTGGTTGACTTTTGTTAGCCAGATCTATCAGGGTTTGTACACATAAAAGCAGCTTTAAAAATATCTTGGATTCACCTCACACTTTGAAATTAACATTTCATTTCTCATAAGTTTAATGTTCAGTGAAGTCTAAAATAAAACCTGCTATTTTATTCATCAATTCTTTAGTCTCATCCTCTTGAATTACAAAAGGAAAGATATATAAAATTATATTACAGTTTATGGAACACATGTAGATGGCACTATCAGTAAATCAAATTTAAAGACACCTTAATACTTTTGACAAGTTATCATCTTCCTAAACTGAAAATGTATTTCCAAACATACTTACCTCTGCTGACACAATAGCTATTTCTCGATCTTCATCTTTGTCATCTAATGTTGTGTTCACTTGCTCCAGTCTTTATATACCCCACTCGACTGACCTTGGCAATATCTAATTTTCAAAACTTTATGCCAGCCTCACACACCCTCTATGCAGGTACTGTATATAAGCATTGTACAAAGACAATAAAATCACTTTTTCAAGACTTACCACATTCCGGTCACTAACATTGACTCTTAGTGGGGAGGGAGAGTGTCAGCGGAGGTAACTATGCATGGAAATACATTTTCAGTTTAGGAAAATGATAACTTCCAAAACATACATACTGCCACTGACACTAATAGCTAGAATCCCACATTAAGTAGGCGGAGGGGCCAGTGAGGACAGAGATCGTACAGCAAGCATCTGCAGAGAACAAATATGTACCACGAGAAGTGGTATCAAAGTGGGGAACACTGCACTACATCCAGAACAGGTATGCTCTTCACCCAAAACTACAGAAAAGTTAAAAGGTAGAATATAATACAAGTATGATGGTCCAGCCCCGACTAAACAGCTGAGGCTCCACAACTCGGGTTGGATTTAAGGGGTCATGGTACCCATATCCCATGTTGGTGGCCAGGGCAGTTGGACTGCAGATATATATATCTTTGTGATAGGATCTCCACCAGTAATCACAGAATGATGCACTTTGAACCACCAGTTTTATGAAAGAAAGAAAGCAACACCAAAATGGACAATCCTTCTGATCAACCTGAAGAAGTCCAAAAGGCAACATCCCATGTTTGGATTGATGGGATTATATGCCATACACCACCAAAGTCCAGAACTCATCCAGTCTGGATTTACAAACAGTTGTCTTTACTCACTCACGCAGACAAAAGTTGAAGGGAAGAGAAGTATCTTAAAACAGTAGTAAGAGTCAAATGAATCTGAAAAAATTGCAACCTATTAAGAGAGATAACAGGTTCATACCTGGCACCCCATAGATCCAACAACGGATCTAACCTTTGAGTGTCCAAACACATATCATCCTGATGATGATACGCCAGGACATGTTGTTCAGATAAACGAGAGGGGGAGGCATAGCAACACCTTCACATAATTGTGTTGCAAACCTCCCTTCATGTACAGCAATATCAGGAGATGGAGGAAAAACTAAATAATCCCCTTGAGAGTAATCAGACAACAATATAGGGGTAGACTCACAAGCAACTGGTTGCATCTCCAAACCTTCACAAACATGTGTAACTAACTGCAGAAAAGGGGCAGAAGGTGGCTGATCAGATGAGTCCTCAAGAGAGGAAGCTCTAGTGAAAGAATGAGCAGGAAACAGGTAGCCTAAATCCTCCCCAGAATATCCAGTTTCAGAATGAAAATTCAAATCAGCACTTCCTGGAGAGATACCCAGGCCACATGAAGGACTCAATCTTGCCTCAAGTCACGGACAGCTTCCACGGAGATCGCCCCCCGACTGCTGACCATCACGAGATAACAAAGTAGCCTCCATGCTTGAAACAGTTAAATGGAAATTCATATGAAAAATTTTTTTTTAATGTATTTGCAAGAAAAGACAAAAAACAAATTCAACGAAATATATCTCTGAATAACAAAACAAAGAATTCCCGATTATTAGAAAGCGAAAACTAAGAAAATGTAAATCACAAAACCTTAGTCTGAATGCTCGCCCTTTGTCAAGAAAAAAGTGATTTTATTGTCTGCATACAGTACCTGCATAGAGGGCGTGTGAGGGCCAGCATCAAGTTTTGCAAATCAGATATTGCCAAAGGCAGTTGAGTGGGGTATATGAAGACTGGAGCAAGTGAACACAACATTAGATGGCAAAGATGAAGCTTGAGAAATAGCTATTAGTGTCAGCAGAGATATGTATGTTTTGGAAGTGGATTCTTTTTCACAAGTAAAGGAAGAAGGTTTCTTTGTATTTCATTTATCCAACTTCTTTGACACTACATTTTTTTCTTTATCATCAACTATCATATATGGCTTATACTACAGTTTGTCAAGTGAATATCAATTACCTAGTGATAAATAATTACAAACTAATGATGATATACAATCTGAGCAAAGAGAAAAAAATAACTGCTTAAGAAGCCTACAACCATTGTAATAAAAACTTCAGGACTTCTGAAAGTATTTACATGATTTTTAACCTTGTTTTGATAACTGTATTTTGATGGAGGATTATCAAGTAACATAGAAACAAAGAAGATTAGAGAGGATGTAGTGATAAAAACCTAAATCTGCTAGAAAAGTTCATGAGAACTTTAACTGTTATACTAGGAAGCTTTTCAAAGAAACTGTTACACAACTGCAAATTAAATAGTAGTGGTTTATAAGTTAAAATCTACTCAGAAGCAGATGAAAATAATTAATGTTACAAGACATGTGAAAAATGGTATGTGTAAAATAACCTATAAAACTAACGTTTTGTCTGCAGCTTCTTTTCTTTTTTTTTCTCTGTCACTCAAGTTTTCTTCTGGTTCCTTCTTAAGTTCAGGTTGTTTATTTTCAGTTGGCTCTTTCTTTAATTTATCTCGTATCTTCTGTATAGTTTCTGGATCTACAGGCAATTTCTTCTCAGAATGTGAATTATTTTTGATGTCCTCTGCCAATACAGCTGGTTCTGAACTAAGTTTTGGATCATTTGTTAAATCATGGCTACTTTTGCCTTTCCCCCGGTACTCCTAGTGTAAAAAAACAACAACATAACTTTAATATCTAAAGTTTCATGTATACAGGTAAATAAACTTTCTGGAAATCAAAGTGTTTCTGTAAATATAGAAACTCGATAAAGCTTGAACATTCTCAAGCACTGTGCTTCTGACTCAAGTAAAGAGAAATAATTCCAAATTAACTCCTGTGCATAAAATATTTTAACAAATGTGGTGCTTACAATTTCTTATCCAATTACTTTATTTTTCTACAAATGAAGTTCACATTATTTGTGCCAATAAGCCAAGAGTCATTCAATTTATTGAGTTTAAATATAATTATAAAAACAAATGTTTTGCTAACTCATATATTGAAATTTTAGTTATTACTTTAGTGTGATACATAATGTTTGCTAGCTCTTGTATTTGTATTAATACAGATTTTTCCCCAAATAGTTTATTCTAGTGTACGTGCAGCTTCACAAACCATGCCAGCCAAAAAAGATAAGTTCCCTTCACTCTAGCCCTCTGTTGTTCTGTGTCATTCACCAGAAGTAATATCTTCTCTGCCTGTGGTGAAGACAGCTTTAACTTTCAACTTGTTTAGAAAACTAGACAGAAGCTTTCTTCAATGGTAGGTCAGGTGATGTCTCAAGGTTACAATATCCTTTACTTTCTAATGAGAATGTCCAGTCACATGGATAGTATTAGTTGCCCTGGGAGTGTGTGACATTATAGTTTTAAGTATACAAATGATGTTTTCTCATACTGGGATAAGATTTACAGATAATATAGTCTGGAACAAGCTTAGAAGAGAATGAAAAACTTAGAAATCTCTCTCCAGTAAAGGTGATTATTCTTTGTACTTAAGCAGTACACACACTGTTTTTTTGTGTTTGTTTTCTAGAGAGAGAAGGCTAAGAGAAAGTTTATGCTATGTTCGTTAAAGGCAGGAAACGATTTCTATAAAGAGCAAAGAAAGGAAACCAGAAACTTCTGGTGGAACTTTGATTGGAAGAGAAATACATGCATAAAGGCTGCCAATTTATCATCTCTGATCATAACCAATTACTGAATTAGTTTTGGTTCTAGTTCCAAGAATTACAATGAGCCAACAAAATTCATCCAATAAAGTGGCAGATCTACTTGCGAGTTGATATGTACACTATTTGGAGAATTATAAGACTACTAAGGAACAATTGTATAAGAACCCATGTTTTGGGGCTAAAAATCAGTTCTCCAACAATATCCAAAGAGCCAGTATTCTTGCTATTAGCCTGTTCTCTGATGTTGCCAGATCCAATGCCCAGAATGAAGATATTTGTCCTCCAACAAGTCCATAATACCTGCTATTCTACCTCGATGTAAGTAACAATTGTTCTTTCTCTCAGTCAAATAGTATAGTTAGGAAATTGATGTAAGATGTACAGTGTTAAAAACTCATTAAGTATGTCTGGGCACATTCCATATAATATTTTAATTGATAGTTTGTTGATTTTTGTAAGTAATCTGATGAAAATTTTAAGAGTTTAATTAATGAAACTTTGAATGCTCAGAACAAGACATTTGATTCTTTTAATGTAGATGAATATTTGAATATATTGTATTAAAAATTGATGTGATATCAGTCTCCAGGTCAATTCTTTATTCTAACTGTAAAATTCTTCAAGTTGATGACTTGTGTAATCTACTTGCAACCGTATACCTGGATTTAAAATAAATCTACCTGTAACTGGGTTTAAAGTCAAACTCCAAACGACTAACCTACACACCCTCCCATGACACAATCAGCTTGAGCAGAACTGATGATGAAGGAAGTAGTTTCAAGATGGAACCCAGAACACCATTCCTATAAATTGTAATCAATTCACAGTACAGAGATTTTATCTTCATACTTTATATTTTACCTTCACAACTGCATCAACTTCTGCTTCCTCCTCTTCTGCCTCTTCTCCAAATGACAGTAGGCTAAAATTCCTGTTTCAAATAAAGTTATCAAACCTTTCTCATAGTTATGTCAAAACAGGGAAAAACCACGAAAACTTAACTGTATGAAGAAATTAAAAAATACACTAGGTACTAAAAAATTATATCTAAAAACAGCAACAATATTTTGTAAATTTTTTTCATGCAATAATGATACTAAGTAATAATTAAGTTTTAAGTATACATACAATAATGCAAATGTTTGAAACTCATAGTTGCCAAGCATTTTGATATACTTGCTTAATGGTTATACAAGACAAGTACAATAAATCAATCATTTCCAAGAAAATGTACAATTACAAGATGTAAAAAACCCAGTCAATTTTCTTTTATGAATTTTTATATATTACAAAAACTTTTAGTTCATGAAGGATAGCCATAATTTAAGTTTTAGCATTTATCTAATCTGTAGTTAAAAAGTTTTATCCAAATTCAATAGATAAATGAAACCTACTTTGTTGCTTTAGAATGGGTTTTCTTTTCTGTCTTTGCTTCTTCTTGAAAAGTTTTGTTCTCTTTGTTTTTGTTTCTTGGCAAAATATCAAGAAAAGGATTCAACAGAACCTATCATGAAAGGATAATTTTAAACAATAAAATTGTAAAGTACTTGTACATTATTATGTAAGAAGAAAAAAAAGGTATTAAGTTTGGCATTTTTAAATGCTAGTCATGTGATAAAAACTAAAAGTCTACAAATTATTCTTAAACTGAATTCATACAATTTTTTTCATCAGATTTGATATCAGTCTTAAAAATGCATTCAAATATCAGGCTAAGGGGCATGTAATAAAATCTAAAGTGTGACAAAAGAAACTTTAGAACAAGTAAAGCTAATATTAAACACTCAGTAAAGGAGATGTGCATAACTGTCAAAATGTTCACAAGTGTACACTGGGAGGAAGTGACCAAACCTGTCTGTAAAATTTTTAGGAAAAAAACAAATTATTTTTGACCTTTAAGATTTTCATTTGTTTCACTGAATCTTATATTTTATTAGAAAAACAGATGGCTATGGATTTCACTGGCAAAATCAGGCACCAAGCTGCTACAGGACAAAAGAGAGGACAAAGAAATAATTCATTAATAACTGACATACTGAATGATAGAATTTTGATGTTAAGCATCAAATTTTAAATTGCTGACCATTAACACTTTTCAGAACTCTGCCCTATACTTGGAACTGCATATAAAAGACCTGTTGTAGTATGTACTGTTCATGTTGTTCATTTTCTTTATACTCTTGATATTATTGTTCTGTAAATAAACTGATATGTTGAAATTATACAGTAGATGTAATGATTACTTTTTTTCTATGACATTATTGTGTATTTTATATACCATTTGATGTCAGTAGTATTACAAAGGTTATATATAAATCTTAAAATTTTAGTAATCTATGAAGTATACCTCTGTAACTTGTGGTTTTACTTGTTGATGCTTGAAGTTTGACCTTTGGCCAAACCCCAAAAAATGTTGAATTGTACATTTTGTTTATAAAAGTGTTTGAATTAGTTTTTTATAGCTTTACAAAATATTGGAAGAGCAGCAAATCTGTTTCAAATCTGTTTCACTATGATCATAGGTGTCTATATAACTTAGAAAACACTCTAAAAGATTGAAATTCTAACTCTCACAAAAATTATCATCTCCACAAGAACAAATTACTTGTGTGATTTTACAACACATATGAAAATATATCTTAACAATTTTGTGCACGAGAGAGTTTCTGACTCTTACCTTTGATTGAATAATTTTATGAGGATACAATGGTCGCTCATCTTGATCAACTAAAGATTCTTCTAATTTCAACATGTTATACAATGTATCCCCTGTTATCTGTCAGAATAATTAATAATATCTAGATGATATAAGTACAGTAAAAGCATTAAACATCAAAATGTTGTTAATGTCACAAATGAAAAAAAGGTTAATTAAAACAAATTATTTACTATTTTTCAATTATAATAACTTTTCTACAAAACTTTATAAAATGAAATGTAAAACAAGGAATTTGCATGAATTTATTATTTCCTACTAGGAGGGTGCATGTATACTTTACTCATGTGAATATCTTAATTTTTATAAATACAACTAAATTCAGTAAGTTAATAATTCAATACAAGTGATGATAATTTGAGTATTTATCAAAATATTTTAAAATCAAAATTTTAACTTCTAAGAAATATAAAAATAAAAATTAACTTTACAAAACATGATAATGAACAGAATCACTCATGACCTTTGTTTTGTACATTTTTATTGATAAAACTGACTGTAACATTACAAAAGTAATAAAACTTTTGGAACAATGAACTTATTTGAGTTTTTCATTCTGTCAAAATTCTTATATGGTGACAATTCTGACTACCAAACCCCCTCATCAAGTAGAGGTATTTATTCTAGATTACCATCCCAAGCCTCATAGTCCCTATTCTTAACATGAATATTCTACTGATATCATGAAATACATACAGAAGTTTGAGTTTGTATTATATTAAAACAATTTTGAACATGCATATAAGTAAATCGTATGACAACTATAGCCAATACAAAGTCACAAGGACTGTCACGTATCAAAATTGTATTTTGACATTGATTGGTGATTCACAAGTAGAGTGATGTCATCAAAAACTGACAATTTTTGAGAAGGATATGTAACAGCTTTTTCTAACACACAATATTCATACATTCAGATCTTAAAGATGTGTTCAGTTATTGGATTTAGAATTTTCAAGATGGGGATAACCCTTGTACTTAATGAAATTAGAAACACAGGAATGTGGTAAGCAAAGTGCAGCATCTTGTAAGAGATGAGAATTCACAAACACAAAGGTAAATGGCAAAAGCTATCCTTATGTCCCAGGAAACAGTATGCAAAATAATCAAGACCTCTGTCTGGAAAAGTGACACTAGTCATGTGTACACAAGTTACTTGGATAAGCACATCTTTTCAACCATCACATATCTAAAATAACTAGTAACTGAAATTGTTATTCATGTTATTTCATACAAAAAAAAAAAGATACTAATCAAGTCACCTATGGATGTCTGTGCTAGCAAACTGTTGAAAAGGACACTGGGAAACTGTCATCCTCTTGGTCTAGATGGATTATGGTACACATGTAGAGTGTGGCATGGTTTGAATGTGACAGCCTTAAGATGGAGCCTTTTAGATTGGAAACTACACTGCAAGGTTACTGTCAAGATAATCCATCAGATACAGCATAACTTAATAAGGCAACACGGACAGTAGTGACATGGTGAGGCTCAAAAATCATTTAAATATAATGTTCTCACCTCTGTAGGATCAAATGAAGAACATGATTCATGTATGAATCAACATAAACCGAGTCAAAAAAATATTTTCAGAATGATACTTATGTACATGTATTTTTTTTCTTCTTGATTTTCACTTATCTATCTATTTTCAAAGAAAACTTCAATTTTTATAGACAGAAGAGGAAGAACACCTCTAATTAATACCACCTTTAAATAAAAGGCAAAAAGTTAGATGATGAACAAACCTTTCCAAAAATTGTATGCTTGTTTTGTAGTTCAGGACATGCACCCAAAGTGAAGAAAAACTGACTTCCATTATCATCTTTCCCAGCATTGGCCATTGCAATAAGGCCTCGTCGAACAAAACGTAACCTAGAGTGGAACTCATCCTGACAGAAAAAGATACCATCAATAAATTCATTCAGTAAACAAAATTCCTTAAAAATGCATTACATATCATTAGAATATAATAACTATTGCATAATTAGATAAATAACAAGACATCCATTAATAACGAAAAAAACTGCTTACTTGCCTAAAATTCAAAATACAGGAACATGTAAAAAAAAAAAGGTGTGATGATGATCATGGTATTGCAGAAATATTTCCCTGCAAAAAGTACATAAACACCTCTTGCACATGTACTGAGGCATGTTCTATTTAGCCTCCTAAATAATAAAACTCTGTAGTATAGGTACAGACACACAAATTCAGTACTGTCCAGTTTTACATAAAATGCCAAAATCTAGTGAATTACGTGAATCTGACATGGGATAAAAGGTAACAGAAGAAAGGAAATAAACTGCAAAACTTGATCATTCATGTAATCTTACATGTGACTTTCCATTAATATCTAAAAAATGTTTAGGTCAGTGTGAGGGAAGCATTCAGTAACTCCCCTTTACAACCAATTCTTACTGCACCAACATAAGAACAGGAAATACCTAAGAGGTCTATGAAGCACACTTTCTATAAATGTTAGTACTTGGAAGAATTGGGACTTGAAAAGCCTGTGTCATCCACAAGCCAGCTGAGCATTGTTGTTCTTGGCATAAAGATATTATTACTTGAATTGTAATGACTGGTCACAATTTTCTGTTTTTAGTAATAATAGCTCCTTTTACCAGTTTTCAAGGAATGTCTAATTATGGATCTTGAAGTAGGCAGAGGAAAAAATTAAACATAATTGTGTTTTGTTAAAGCAGAGACTTAGAAAAAACAATGTAGAGATAAATTATACCAGATGCTACTTGACAACTTGCCAACAGCAGTTATTCAGGCAAAAGCATATGCTAAACTTTATTAGAGTTGTAACTGCTAAATTTCCCCTTTTATAATGACATATACAGAAACTTCTGGCACAGTACTGTTTTATGTACAGGCAAAAATCATTATATTAATCTTGTATTTTGTATTCTTTTAGTAAAATAATGGAATATTTACAGTACCCTATATACATACAGAAGTTAAGACTTTATATCATTTTTATTTCTAAAAAATTAAAATGAATATGTTTGAACAGAATTTGTACATCCATGAAAAAAAGTGTTCATATCAACTGTAAACTTTAAATAAAATGCAAGATATTAATGAATAAGTAATTAATATTTACATTATTAATGTTGTATACTCTTCCATATTTTCACAATAAATGCAAATCAATTATGAAACATAAAAACACTGAGAAATGATACTAAAATAGCTTATCCCTTACCTTGAATGGATGTCCATAAATAGATTCTCCACCTGTACCTGTCCCCGTGGGATCTCCACCTTGCACTATGAAGCCTTTAACAAGTCTGTGGAATATTGTTCCATCATAGTAGCCTTCCAAACACAGCTGTACAAAGTTTCGACAAGCTTTAGGGGCTTCTTTGGACCAGAGTTCAATGTCAAGTTCACCAACAGTTGTTTGGAGCAGAACCTACATATAAAGTTGAAAAACAATTATAGAATTTTTAGTATTTTTAACTACGCACCGTATAAGTTATCTTAATAATTTCCTCTTAAAACTAAAAATCACATTAATAATATTCAAGTAACTTTCATTCAATGAAAATAGCTTTTCATGAAGATTGATGGTGCCAGGATTGGGTCATGTTTGACAATTGTGGACTTGACACCAACTTTCTAAAGATTCAGAAACATACAATATACTACACTTGCAGAACTTCATGCTTGAAGATAAGTTAGATAATAGCTTTGGGGAAGATTGTGCTATCAAAGGGAGAAATAGCAGATCTGGAGCAGAAAACAAGGAAGGAAAGAGGGTAAGGGTAAAGGTTGCTTTGGGATAGGATGAGTTGGTGATAGTTGGGTTTAGAAGTAGAGCTGGGCAATTAGTGAAATTTGTATAATTATAATGAAGGTTGCGATATATATACGTTCAAAACTCGGATCTTGGAAACTATCTCACTGATCATCACCAATCATAACTGTGTAATATTTTTATAACTAGGCAGTATTTTTATAGCTGAGCAATAAATAAAACAATTAAAATTTCCACAAAAATGATATGTTTCAGATTTAACCAATAAAAATTACAAACAAAAAGGAGTAAGTTTCAAATATAAATCAAACTTAAAAAATTATTTGTTTTTCTTTAGTGAAAATCCCTTGATTGTTGCAATAGAAAAGCAAGGCACTTTCATTAATAACTGTGTCTATAAAGAAATACTTTAATAAAATCTACTCTGTGATGTAATGCTGTGATTATAACTCATTTTTAAACTAAAATTTCAATAAAATCCTTTTTCTCATGAATGGTGAACATTATTGAATGTCAAGTATGAGTACATTGTTGTAGAACTGTCAGACAATTCTAGAAAAGGCTGCAGACCCAATAACCTTCTGCGGGAACCAGAAGTTATACTTGCTCGGAGGGCGGGTATTTCTGCTAGTTCTATTAATTGCTGGACTTATTATTCAAATACATCTAATTAATTGAATATTGATAAGGTCAACACAATCTGCCAGGAGTGCTGCAGTCAGTATCATCATACTTTCTATCCACCATATTGTGATCACTCATATGAATAGTCCTTGATCTGTGTGTATTAATCACTGTTAAGCTGTTCAACTATTTCCAGAATTACGTATCAATATAAATGGGGAGAACGAGAACATAGCGGACTTAATGGAACACAAAATCTGGCAAGTCTGGTAATCTTAAGCATTTTTCACCCAAATATATTTGTTTCTTTTTAGAAAGTGGTAATATAATGTTACCTGAGTGTATGAAGTTATACTGTACAATTTTATCGAAAATATAATTGTAATTTTAGTGAATGCCAAGTATCAAATGCCTATGGGGCTGAGTAATTAACTGTGTGCAGTTATGTATCTATGACATTTGAAGATTAATATATTTAGAATTTTTCCGGATAACTTGGAATATTTCTAAAAATGAAAGAGATGTATTAATTATATATATTTTGAAAGCTAGTCCTTCACTGTACAATTTGCAGTCCATTTCAATGAAGCAATGAGAAAAACTATCTGCCCTGCTAAGTACT
This sequence comes from Limulus polyphemus, assembly GCF_000517525.1. NCBI lineage: Eukaryota > Metazoa > Arthropoda > Merostomata > Xiphosura > Limulidae > Limulus > Limulus polyphemus. Next base: position 34,386 of record NW_013667948.1, read on the forward strand.
CTTCAAGTTTCAATGGCCATAGATAATTGCCCATACAAACATTGATGTGTGCTAAATTAGGATTCACTCAACTGCTAAAAATGCCATAATTTCTTTTTTTATTGACACAGAGCTATAATTCAAAGTCATACATAATGAACCTATTGTGATTTATCCAAATCCATTTTTCTTTGAAATTTTATAAATTTAGAATATTTAGTAAGGTACCTATACATGACTCTGGGACTAACATTCCTATTTCTAACTTATTTTTGTATTTTTCAAACTACCATTTCTTTAACGTAATAGACAACTTCATGTATAACAATTTAATATTAAGTTACTTGTTTAATCATAAACTGTTGTACATGAAAATATGTCATTAATATAATGTAGTACAAATATATTACAGGCTGAAAATACAATTACCATTCTGAGGGTTTCTCCCAACGTATTTTAATGATACTACTAAAACGTGAATCTTTGAAGCTGAAAATACACAGTTCATAACACTGAGTATTAAAGAAAAGTGTATAGCATTGCTACAGAGAAATGGGAGATAGTAATAAATAAGCTTATTTGTTAAAAATAATTGTCATCAAAGTAAAGAGTATAGCACTGTAACAGAATACTGGGATATCTATTATTAAATATGCTTCTTTATTAAAAATAACAACTGTTGTTAAGGTAAAGAGTAAAACAATGTTACAGAGAACTGGAAGATGTTTGATACCAAATAAACTTCTTTTTTAAAAATAATTGTCAAGGTAAACAGTATAGCATTGTTACAGAGAATTGGAAGATGCTTAATATTTAAGCTTCTTAGTTAAAAATAATTATTGTTATAGTAAAGAGTATAACATTGTTACAGAGAACTGGATGATGTTTACTACTAAATAAGCTTCTTTGTTAAATATAATTTTAATTAAAGTACAGAGTATACCATTGTTTCAGAGAACTGGGAATATCTACTACTAATTATGTTTCTTTGTTAAAAATAATTGTTGTTAAAGTAAAGAGTATAGCATTGTTATAGAGAATTGGGAGTTAACATTTTCTTAAATCGAAAATGTATTTCCAATAATACTTACCCAGTCTCACACTTATAGCTATTATTCAACTGCCAGGGATTCTTCCTTTGCCCATCTAAGCATTGGTCTGATTTTTTCTCACTTGCTCCAGACTTTTATACCCCACTCAACTGCTCTTGACAATATCATCTCATGACACTCTCCACCTATGTCAATGCACCCTCTATCCTGGTACTGTATATAAGCACCTTATTCAATGTTATCACTTTTTCAAGACTGACTCCATCCCAGTCTATCCAACCGGATAGCTGAACATCAAATCTGAACCAGTAGTACAAGTAGACTCCCTTGTAGACTGGTGCCACTGTGAAAAAACATCTAGGGATCCAGGTAGAAAGCCTCCAACTTTGCCCTCTTATCCAAGAGTGGAGGAATTCACTCTGTTCACTATCCCAGTGACTGAAAACTGGATGTGGTAAGGACTCCCTAACTCCTCTAGTAGAATCTGGGGGGGGGGGTAACGTGCACTGGGGAGTCCTGATGTACACTGCTCTGGAAACAGCGCAAAAGGTGAACCCAATTCCCTAAATTTTTAAAAACAAATAAGCCCCAATTTATTCAATCCAATGATTGGCAGGATCCCCTTATGCTTTACTCATGATAGTCAATGAGTGGCAGTCCAGCATAGTACAGTAATACCACCCAGTCAGCTTCTAGGTGGTCTTATTGAACACCTCATTTCTACAGAGCCTATTGCAACCTGTATAATGTATATTGAATTAGTGGTTACTAGTGCAGAATTGGTTTGATAACAGCACACATGTCTGGGCAACACTTGCCACAGAGTGAGATCCTGTAAAAATGAGGTAAGGGAGGGACCCTGAAGGATAGCAATGAAAATAATCTAGCAGAAATGTTTAAGATAGCTACAGGGGGTAGGTGAAAACCCTCAGATGAAGATACTGCAAGATCATGCAAATAATGTGTTACAAGTATTGGGGAAGGTCCACATACCAGATTGCACAATGTCCTCCAGCAGGCAATTCAACTGGGCTGCTAAGAACATAGAAATGTGACAAATCTGATTAGAAATTCCTTGCCTTCAAGAGAGCACAGGATAAAAAGTAATTGCCTAGCATCTCTAAAGGCATTCGTGCAGACAACAAAACCTTCAAAACTGTCACTGAACACAACCATGATTGAAATATGATCGAATATAGAAGTGAGAAATGAATCAGTGAAAAGGATTTATCCCCTTCCCTGTCTGACAGTGTCTTGGATAAGAAGAACTGATCTGAGAACGTACAGGGAATGAGAAAGTGGTCTGTGGACAAACAGCCCAACTCACTCCGATCAGCGATGTTTATAGTTCAGCAGCCACAAAAAATAAATCTTCAGGTAAAGGGGATATGTGGCATATAAGAATCAGGTCAAAAACAGGTGTTTAGAATGAGCATGCAATGTAACTTTCAAAGACCTGCAGCCCATGGAAACAAGGGAAGCAGTGCTTCCCCAATATATGTTAAAAAAAAATTTAGCTTTTAAGCATCAGCTAAATATGACATTATGAACTTGCAATTGATTCATACGGAAGCAGTCTACTACATCGTACATAATCAGTAATCACCTTGTATGGGCAAAAGCACTGTTGGGAAGAATCTGGACTACAACTCGTAAAATGCTTCATTTTTTTGAGTTGATTTTAGCTTTATACCTACTAGAAAAGGCTTTATTTCCAACTAAAAACATTTTTGTTACATAATATATTCTTTAAACTATAAAATGCTTCTTACATGAATAATTTTCTGAATAAAAAAATTAAAATTCATACTTGTATTTCAAAAAACATCTTGAATGTTATATTGGCCTCTTCTATGGCATAAAGGAAGCAATTACCAGTTCATCTTACTTCACAAAATTGGAACTTATTGACTGTATACTAAATTATTATATAAATAATTTATAAATAAGCTAGCATTTCGTAATTACTATTTTATAAATTAAAATGTACAATAAACAAATAAAATATAATAAGAAAATAAATATTAACTTATAGTTAATTTTCTTGCAATATTTGGAAACATTTGTTTTTCATGTGGCTATTTGTTGCCTCTCTGATGTCACGTGATGTGCAGATGCTTCGAGCATTGTATTAAATGATACTGTTATTTTTCAGAAGTGTGTCACCCTTCAGATTTGAATATGGATTCAAAGGATAATAGGAAAAATTGCAACTGTAGTATTGAAAGCTTATTAGTGAACAAGTTCAGTAAAAAAGAATTTTAGTGATAAAAAAGCATCATCAGAAATGGTAGACCTATGCCAGCTGTAAGCCTGAGTGGAAAAACAAAGCAGTGCATTCGAAAATTCAATTTAAATCAATATGACAGGACATCTTGGTTAACTGCTTGTCCTAACTTGCAGAAGCTTTTCTACTGGCCATGTTTATTATTTAACAGTAACTTAGGGACATGGACATTGATGATTTAAATAACATGCATAAAGCAATTAAAAGACACAAAAATTCCTCCAGTCAAGTATTTTCAACTCTAGGCCTACTAGATTTGGAAAATCATGGATTGAATTCTAACTAAATAGCCAGCATAAAATAAATGTGCAAATGCACAATGAAAAGGTGAATAGTAATAGAGACATTTTAAAAAGATAAATCGACGTAGTTTGCTATTTGGGTGAACAAACAATTGGCATTTACAGGTCATGATGAATCACTAGTCTGCTAACTGGGGCAATTATGTGGAATTGGTAAATTTGTGCAAGAAATATGATCAATTATTGAAATCACATTTAGAGAAATCAAGTGTTTTTTCTTGCCTGTCAAATAGAATCCGGAATGACCTCATTAATTGTGTATGGGAAGTATTGTTGAATGAAATTAAAAGCAAAATAAGTGATACTCCATTTATGGCTCTTATCTTAGATGAAACTGGTGATGCAAGAACCATTTCTCAGCTTTCTAATGTTGTGCGATATGTGACTATAGATGGTGAAATTTGTGAAAGATTTTTGGGGTTATAATGTTAGTGCAAATCAAACAGCCGTAAGAATATCAAGATAGTGTTTAATTTAGTTGATGAATTAAATACCGGGTCAAAATTTGTTGAACAAACCTATGATGGGACAAGCATGATGTCCATTGAGCTGAGTGGGCTTCAAAATAAAGTTATAGATAAGTATCCAAAAGCTCTTTTCATTCATTGTATGGCACATAGATTGAATTTAGTGTTGTTGCGATCTATGATGAAGATTCTTTGCAAAAACTTAAATTATTCTCTTTATTTTTTGCGAAATCAACAAAGCAAGTGCACCTTTTAGATACTGAACTGAGGAAAAGATTCCCAAAAGTGGCCAGACTCGTTGGAATTATAATCACTGCTTAGTTGAAACTGTCTTGGAATAGAAGGAAGAGCTCGTTGACTTATTTCAAATACTGTTGATAATTTTGGCAACTGGGATACTGAAACTTTTACCTGTGCCCAAGCACTTTCATCGAATCTCAGATATTTTGAGTTCAATTTCTTGTTGAATATATTTGCCAGTATTTTTTCATATACAAGTGTTATATTTGATGTTCTACAGAATAGGATATTTGACATATCCTACTGTATGAGTAAAGTAAATAAAATGGTGACTATTCTGCAAACAAAGAGAGACGATTTTGATGAATTATGGGCAGCGGTCGATGGATTATACTCCCCCTACTAAGCATATAAGAAATGATCCTGGAGAAGACATTAAAATAATACAGAAAGTTATTTTATGAAATTTTGGATGCAATTTGCAACCAAATTGAAATTACTTTCAAAGCTTGAAAAACATAGCATTCCTTGAGCTTCTTAACACTAAAAAACAGGAAAGGAACAAAAAAAATATAAGGCTGCATTAAATAGGGCAACTGTGGAAAATGCAAAAACCCCTGCCAAAGAACAAGGTAAAATCAAAAGAGTTATGGTTGGCCCTTCTAATGAAAGTGGGTTCAACCTCCTCTCAATATACCATTGCTGACACGAATGTCACTTATGTTGATAAATGTTCATCTTGTTACAAAGCAAAAACTAAGATAGATACATGGCAACCTTATAAATTAAACCCTGATGCTGAGCGAAAGACTGCATAACCTCTGTGCCTGAAGCTTGAGCTTCTGGATACCCAGGTGTACCATTGTCAAGTCCTGGCTGCCTCCACAGAGATTGTCTAAGAAAAAGTGGAAGAGGTGGACACTCCAGAAGATACTACAGAAGCAGAAACCAGGGTGTAGCTGCCAATCTAGTGCTATCAACAGGACCCGACAATGGGTTAGAACAAATTCCAGTTAGTACCCGGGGTAATATATGAATTGGAGGGAAGGCCTAGAGTTGTAATCCCATCATGTCCTAACAGAATGCATCCATTGCCAAAGCCCAAAGTTGAGGTACTGGAGACCAAATTGCCAGTAGTTGGGTGATCCAATGAGAGGCCAGCTCACCAACTGGAAGTGCAAAATGAGAGCCAATCCAACAGAACCTTGTGATGCAGCATCTATTCTGAGCAAAGTAACATTGGGTCATCCGCCATCTCCACTATAGGGAATCGAACCCCAGACCCCAGAGCTGTGAATCCGCAAACTCACCACTGTCCCACAGGGGGACTGAAAAGCCAACACACTAAAAGTAGGTGCAGGAAAAACAAATCTAAATTCTACCTAGAATGTCGAGGATCACCATCAACTGCATCCTCAGAGCCTCCAGAGGAATACTGCAGAACTGAATATATGTCTCCATCTTTCTAAGAATAAGATCACTGACAATCTCAACCAAGAGTGACCCCCAACCCCAACTGTTGTGTGACACTAGATATCATAATAATCTCAGTACTCATATTGTAAATTGGCTTGCCGATAGGAATAAAATTTTTTTTTAATTAATTGTTATCATTAAGAAAATCAACTAGATAACACTCTGAATGATCGTAATAATGGTAAACCCGTTATTAACGCTTTGTCAAGAAAAGTGATAACATTATCTGAATGAGGTGCTTATATACAGTACCAGGATAGAGGTCACATTGACATAGGCAAGCCATATTCCCTATTTTGAAATGCAAACTGACTCCAATTTATTCAACCCAGGGATCAGCAGGGATGGGTAAAATCCTCTGAAGCTTTATTCATGATTGTCTATGAACAGCAGACCAGTAGTGTATATAACTGTTGACCACTCAGATAGTGTACAAGGTGGTCTTATGAAACACCCCATCTCAACAGAGCTTGCTGCTACCAAGCAAATTTTTATCTGTCGACTAGTAGGTAGTGTAGATTTGAAAAGAAGCATGTCTGACCAGAAAATAACCACCACTGAATGAGATCCAAATAAGAGGGTTCCTGAAAACAAATAGAAATAAACACAAAAGAAATGAGTCACTTGCCTCTTACCATCTAGATGGGGCAAAGGGAATTGCTACAGGAGTAGCTGAAACCTTCCAAGTAGGCAACAGCCAAGTCATATAAGTAATGAGATATAAATGTATTAGGCATGGTCCACATACCAGCTTGTACAATCTCCTCCAGTAGGTGACATAACAGAGCCACCGGGGACATTGAGATATGATGAACTTGAAAAATAAAACCCAAAGATGTCCCCACTCCTCCAATGAAAGCCCAGAGTAAGAAATACGAACCAACTGACGAACCAAATTTATCAAAGTGACTGGGTATAAGTCAGGTGACACCTCAGGATTACAATGAAGAAAAAATAGTGACGTGAACCTGAAAACCCTTAAGTGCATGCGATATAACACCACAGAGCCTGAACCAAGCATATAAGATAATTTGGATCCAAGCCATCATAAAAATGAGAAATAGAGGGAAGATAAATAGGAGAGAAATCCTTACCCACTATTCTAGCTGCTGAAGTTTTGGGTAGAAAAACCATATCAGGGTACAACAGAACATAAGTGGTAGGGCAAAAGAACCTGTGAACACAAATTGCAGACACATCCATATGTTGATGGTCACTTGCCAACGATAGAAGAAAATAAGTCTTCAGAGAAAGGTGATACAGGGAGAACATGATGAGAAAGCTTCAATGGGAGGATGAGATAATGCATTGAGAATTACTGTCATATCCAAATTAGGAACCTGGAAAGAACATCAAGAATGGACAAACCAAAAAGATTTCAGAAAGGACAAAACCAGGGACTCAAAAACTTTACATCTCCTAGAAAAATGAAAAGTGGCTGACAAAGCTGCCTTATACAGAGAAACGGACAAAGGCACCAAACCTCTGTTGAATAACCATGTCAGAAATTAAGAAATATGCAGCACAGTGGGATGAGAGGGATTAAAACCTTGCCTGAAAGACCACTGACCATAAGAAAACCATTTTCTTTGTCAAATGACCAACAAAGAATACCAAATGGACCACATTAAGAAAAATGCCACCCAAGAGGTCAATACCTGATGTCATGCAACGAACCACATAAAATTCAGGCGTGAAGCCAGAGAATGGTAATCACTGGATGAAAAATGTCCAACCAAGGCTGACATAATGAGGAAAGGGAGGATGTTGGCACTCCTGATGATACTGAAAGAGTGGAAATCAAGTCAGGATGAGTAGTAAATCAGTGCAAGAACCATGGATAACAGGCCAATTGGAGGAAAATGTAAAGATGAAAACCCTTCCAACCTGAGGAGTCCCAAGATAAGAGCTGATCCAAAGAAAAACTTGTGGATAAAACATCCATTCCATGGGAAGAATTCTGTGGAGACGAGATAACTGATTGGCCACTAAATGACCATTATGACCAATGAATTGAAAACATGTGGGCCCGACCTAAAGGAATGAGTAATTCCAAGGATGCCGACATCCCTAAAAGAGAACGAACCACATACATTGGTGGAGAAGGTGATGACTGTATTAAAATAATGGCCCATACCATGGCCTGAAGGTGTAGAGGAGAAAGTTGGGCCACACTGAGACAGGAATTGAAAAACCCTCCTAAATGGATGAGGTACAGTGTGGGAGTAAGAAATAACTTCTCCATTTTGATGAGAAACCCAGCTCTCGCAGCCTTGGATCAAAAAAGCTTGAGTGTCAAGTTTTGCCAAGTGGTGGGAAGGAGACAGAAGAAGCCAGTCATCCATATAATGGTGAGTGTGAATACCCATTTGCGTGAAGATACGTGAAAAGGATCTGACTATCTGGCAAAAGATGTATGGGGCAGATGCGAGGTCGAATGGTAGAGCACGAAACTGAAAGACCTGTCTCTCATGCACAAAACATAGATAACAACATGAAGAATCCATGATCAGAATATGAAGATAGGCATTAGCAATTTCGGTCTTTTCATCTACAGACTGGGTGCCAAGTGCCACAAAAGGGAAAGAAATGACTCCACCATAAACTGAGAAACTGGAAGAAATGATTGAGACAAGAAAGGTCAACAACAGGTCACCCATCTTCTTGGGTTTTACAAACGAATGAGAATAAAGATATTGGATAGTTTATGCTTGACAATTGATGTAAGGTGATCCTTGGGGAGGGGAAAGACAGCCAGTATGAGGGAGAATGGAGGAGGAGACGTGAAATGACGGACTAATCCTCTTGTAAGAACTTGAATGGCCCACTGATCTATATTAAAAATCTCCCATACTGAGTTGAACCCCACAAAACCTGACCCCATAGGTTAGTCACCAATGCCATTGTCTGTTCCACACAAGTCGAGGATACCCACTGATAAAGGTGAAATTTCCCTTGTGTTCTGACAGAACCTGGAGCCGACACAGAAGGTCTGGAAACCCTAACAAGAGATGTAGGAAAACATCCAGTAAAAGACCAGGAAAGGTGAGAGGTCAGTGTTGAAAGAGAAATGTGGAAACAGGACACATCCATCCTAAATTCCATGGAATCTGGAATACCTATAAAGAACAAATGTCTGAGAAAAGAAGCTTCTCTGAGATCTCTAAGGGCCAAAGAAGGAAGTCAAACTCTCTCAAACAAGTCATCTCTCCCAAAAAAATCCCAGCAGCAACCCAACCAAGAGACCAAGGAGAGATCAGAAGCTGATAACATGACCAAAGTAGAAGTCAATAAATGACTAGGATCCTCTGAAAATGGAGCAGGAGACCTGACAATGGTTGCAAAGAAGGTAAAAGATGTAAACTGTTGTAAGGAACAGAAGAATTGGAAAGACAGAGTTAGGATAAGATGAACAGTGGCATCAGGCCTACAACCCCAAATAGGAAGAAAAGGATCTAACCTCTGAGAATCTAAATAAGGGCTCTCCAAAGCTAAGGAAAGCTAAGGCATAATGATTCAATAAACGAGGAGGAGAAAGCATGGTAGCATCTTCTTACTATTGATCAGCAAATCTCTGAGCATGCACAGCAATGTCTGGCAAAGGTGAAAAAACCATACACTCAGCCGATTGACTTTCCCCCAATAAAGAAGGAGAAGAGTCATAAGCTACAGGAGAAATGCTCAAAACATTACAAACTTGGTGTACTAGTTGCAAAAATGGCGCAGGAGGCGTGATGTCTGTCTAAGGTTCATGAGTATGTGACTGACCAAATTCTCACCAGTTTGCCCTTGATCCTCTGCAAGCTCAGCCTTTGATCTGACAGGAGAAAAAACAGACCTCATGTAAGACTCCACCTCTCTGCATATGAGGGACTGAACCTCCTCCATGGAAAGGGGCTCTCACTCCAGCACCATGGTAACACTAGATTCCAGAGGTGGCAGTGTGGCAACACTAGGTGACTTCATGTCAGAGACATGAATTTGTAAGTTCATATCCAAAAATGTCTAAGATTTTTTTTCTGTAAAATAAAGAAAAGAGACAATAAACTCAGATCCAAGAAGAAAGATAAAAAAAGAAGAAAAGAAATCATTTAAAGTGTAGTGAACAGCTATACAACACTGAAGATAAACCCACTGGAATCACGTAAAACCATCATTGTAACATTCTGCCATAGAGAAAAGTGAATAGGAAGTTATAACAGGGAGCTTATATACAGATCTGGGATAGGGGTGCATTGCCATAGGTGGAAAGAATCACAAGACTTCACTTGCTTTGGGAAATATAGTGGGGTACAAAGGATGAAGCATGCGAGGTGAGATATATAACAATGTTTAGATGGGCAAAGAAAAGAAACATTTATTGTGGTGTTTCAGAATTACATTTGTTCATCCTAATAGCTTTAGACTCATAACAGTACATATCTATTTATACTTAAAATTTGTCTTATTGCCCTTTGAACCCTGTCTAACTACTATTCGTGCCATTATCAGTTGTAAATCACTTGACAAGTTATACTGTGAAGTTATATTATGCAAGAGCTGCTCAAACACTACATTTATGATATTGTTGTTATTATTTATTTCACATAATTTAACCTTAAGCAACATAAATACTTTCCTATTTCCACATTTTAGTTACTTTAATTACTTTCCACAGAAGGCAAAGAAATAAAATGACCAGAGATCTGAATTGGAGAAGAAATAAACAGAAAGGAAAGTGAGAACATCATCAGTTAACTTGTTGGTACAACATGGTTAATCATAGCTCAATAACATTATGGAAGCTAAGTTATCCACAACATCAAATGTACATCACCAAAGAGTGAAATCCGAGACCTTTCACACACTACTTTGTGCCCTACTAAGTGAGTTAATGGGAATATAACTAAATGTGAGATCTACGAATAGAAAAAGTGCTTCCAGTTGCCATTGAACCAACTGGAGAAAATGCCTGAAAAGGAATGTCTTGGTCTTGAGATTTATATATATGTATACACATTTCACTTTGCATCCGTTATTGAAAGTAGTCTAAAGTAGGAACTTCCCAGGAAATTAATAAGACAAAGGCTTCTGATATCTTTGTGCTATATTCTGAAAAAAAAAAAAAGAATGAAAAGAGTACATGTTACTCAGATTCAACAACGAGTTTTTCCAGTTAATAAAAAAAAACTGCTGAATTCTTGGATCAATGAAGCTAAAACCACTCATGACATTGCAAAGTGTGAATGACCAAGAAATCACTAGCATCAAAAAGAAATCCAATAACCCAAGCACTTAGGGAAAGTGAACCTAACTGGGGATAAATGGCAAAAAAAAAGATATGCCATCCAGCTACTACTTTTGTTGCCACAAATGAACACGGAATGCAATATTTTTGAAAAATGTAAATTGTGTAGTTATTACTTTAAATATTTCTACTCTAATTATTGTTTTGATTTTGTAAGTTTGAAAACTCTTTTCATGGGTGCCCATAGTGGAGGGAGGGGGGGGAGGTCTCTTGCCCCCAACTGGAAAATGATAAACAGAATTTTTTCATTATTCATTCAGCATGTGTATATGAATTTTTTACTCAACTCATAATTTCACACTACTTTGCCACCCCACCTCCCGGAAAATATTTTGCGGATGCCCAGGACTCTTAATGATTTTTACAAAGTATATATATACATTGAGAAATTAAAATTAACAGCAGCTCTGAATTTCATCACAAAAGGCCAAAGTGAAAATATTTCCTATGTCACTGTATTGTTGTTGTAATGTAAATGCAAGATGCTATATGTGACATTTGCATTACTGTATTTGCCAGTGTATAAGACAATACTTTTTACTCTTAAAACAATGCCCAATTTTACCCCTTGTCTTATACACAGGTTCAAAGATAGGATTCCAGTAAGAACTCTCCAGTTAATAGCATACTTAACCAAAACTACATTGTTCCTTTTCCTTTTGTTTGCTTTTTTGAATAATAAGTGCATTGACATCATGCCACCAACTGTGTAATGTATCATATGTCTTAATTCTTCATAACTAGAAGTTATTTATCTCAGATTCTAGTTACAATTAATGAAGACATTTCTGACAGGAAATTTAGTGATCTCATCCATAATACTAAAATATTGTTTATATTATATGAAAAAAAAAGTTTCTGTAGCATACACTAATTCTGTAAACATGTTTTTATAGATCACTATATTTTATGGTTTAGTATTTTGTGTAATAGAAAAGGAGTTCAACTGTGATGAAAACTTTGAAGTTGTTTATTACATGTTTATGACTTAAGTTATGTTGCATTGAGCTGTCTGTAGCATCTGAAGAGAATAAAAAACACTTGTTGTTGTACTCATTACTCCAGAGTACAGATTATCACAGTTTAAAAATAACTTTAAAGAATTTCTTTATAAAAGTAACAACCTTGACTTACTTGACAATAAAGATCGTCCTATACACTGAACTTCGAAAAAATACACTTAATTTGCTCAATAACTCCAAGTGTTCTTATAAACTGGCAAATATGGTACTTGTAATTGTACTAACTACTACTAAATATTAAACATATGTGATAAATTATTATATAAACTTCCTAGAATAAGAACTTACATTATTTAATTTTAAGTGAAAGAAACATGTTGCAGTTCAATATAATGTCTTGGTGTCTGTAGTTTAAAATGAAAGAAATAGTTAAACCATCCAATTGTAATTTGTTCGTGGTAAAGGATTTAATTTTAAACTTATAAATAAAAGTTGTTGTTTTTTTCTAGTATGGGTACTAGTATTACATGTACTAGTAAAAAATATTACAATAAGTTGTAACTGCAGTAGGATTAGAACTACTATTTTACTTGTAGTTGTAAAGGTTTACAAACTGACACTAACAAAGTTGTACTGTTGTAGTTCTACTTTACATTTTACTAAGTTAGTACTTACCTTTCCATTAGTGGGCGGTTCTTGAATGTATATATTACTCATTTTAAAATTTATATTTCAAAACAAGTCATACAAGTTAATCAGATTCAAAAATCGAAATTTAAACAACAGCTTTTTTCATCGCAAATTACAGAATTCTTTAGTCAATGAAACTAAAAGTTTCTTAACAATGCAAGTACTGCCACGCAACGGTTAATTTTATTTTAATTTTCTGTGGATATATTCACATGGATCAAGGAACTAATTTTTTAACATCTATATACATATATATATATATTCAACATATTTTATTTGTTTATGTATTTTATTTATTTACACTTCGTATTTATACACAGAAGATCGCGTGAAATGTAATCATAAAGATTTCACTTGAAAGAACATGACAAGTAATCTCAATGGTGTTTTAGAAGCAATAATTATCCTACAATAATACTGTTTTCATAATGTTTGTGTGCAAATAAGATAATTATATTTGCTAAATAATCACGAATAAAGTCATTACGCCATGGTATATCGTATAAACGGGTGTATTTATGAGGGTAAGGAAGTCTATTGGATAAGCACATGTCTGAATAAAATGCTTAAACAAAACTTTAAATTAAAGACAACAGACACTTTGTATTTATAATTTTAACGTAAAGCTACAAAAGGGCTACCTGGACATAGCGGTCCCTAATTTTTTGCTATATGCTCGAGGAATGTCATTTATTCAATAACTCTACTGTAAACTCTTAAGCTAATCTTCTCTGAATGAAGTGGGATTTGTCGTCAAGCCTTTCCTATAGTCATCCAATACCTCAAATTTCGGAGCGCGTTTTTGCAGCAACAAGCTACAAAACATGAACCATTAGATTCACATTTTGAACTTGCTAATCATTATGTTTGGCCTCACCCTGTATGAAATACAAAGTACAGTTATAGCACTTATGAAGCAATACTTATATTACTTGTACACCAGGAAGTTCACTTTCACGGTGGATTATGCATCATTGAAGTAGCTATGAACATCAAAAATTTGGAAGGGATTATTGCACGTTGGATCAAAACTTGTAGGAATATGACATGGTTATAATGTATAGTCGAAGAGTACAACATGGTATGCAGACAGACTAATTTCCAACACAATGAGATTTTGTCCATTTGTTGAATGTCCTGAATTCCTGATTCAGAATACAGAGTTGAAGAAAATACATTTCAACTGCCATAATGCAGAGCCACCAAATAGGTGATTTCACTGGTGAATAGATGCCAAGACTCGCCCTAAAAAGTTCTGAGAAAAATAATTGAAAAACCCATGATTAACAGGGGCATTACTTGCCTTGCAGCAAATTAAATTGCATTCAGCACAGACCGGGGAATTGAATGTTTGTGCATAGAGTCTGTGGTACTTATACAACTTAGACATAGGAATCAAACAGGGGGAGGAGATTCTTCAGACTCTGCATAACACAAGAACTGGATGTCATTAGGGTGTTATCAGGACTAGATCTAATTTCAGATAATTATTCAACTAACTTTCACGGCTGGTGCCAGCACTGCAGGATATGTGTAGTACAAAGAAAAACTGTCTAGACAGCAAATAATTGTTGATTCTCCCTTCCAGAGAATAGCCTTGGATATTGTTAGTTTTCTCCTGGAAACCAATGATGGTAATCAGTACATACTAGCTGTCATTGGTTACTTCACCAAGTATGCCTTAACCCATTGGTCGTCATTTAGTGCACTCCTTCTCTCATGTGCTGGCAGAACAGTGGATAACATGTTTCAGCACTCCTGGATATATTCTCATGGATCAAGGAACTAATTTCAACGCCAGATATTCTCTGAGTTGTACACTGTGTTGAGGGTTGTGAAAGCTAGCTTGGCTAGGAATCAAATATCAAGGCCTATAGAGCTTAGATGAAAATGAAGATAAAATACTCTGAGTCAGATGTTGTAGTGCATGAAGTGATGCAGGAAAGATCCCTTGGTCTGCTGGATTGCCAACGACCACCTTCTGATTATTGTAGCTGCAATGAATTGTCAGATTAGCTAGGACATTATTTAGTCATGCCACCAGTAACTGAAAGGACTTAGCAACCCTTACTTTCCGAGCCCCAAATAGTGATGTAAGTTTGTTTGTTTGTTTGGAATTAAGCCCAAAGCTACACAATGGGCTACCTGTGCTCTGCCCACCACGGGTATCGAATCCCGGTTTCTGACATTGTAAGTCCGTAGACATACCGTTGTGCCACAGCTGCCCATAGATTTTAAATGATATGCTAAAAGGAAGGGGGGCACTTATGTAAGATATCATTTATGCTTTACATGGTACAGTTGCATTACATAGGACAGTTACATAGTTGAAATATTGCTAATTGAAAGAGCTTAGCAGCTCTTACTTTTCCAAAGCCCTGGTGGTGATGTAAGAACAATGTATCCACTGCATTGTATAGTCACTTGCATAACATATAAAATGGTTGGTTGTCGAGAAACTAACAACTTAAAAGGTGTTGTGAGCCTTGCTTTCTGTGTGTCGAAGTGATTCTCCAAGTAAAAATCGCATTCCCTTATCAGAGTAGTGGCAGTTCTCCCAAACAAGCTGCAGGGTTCTCAAAAGAAAACACTGTACTGTGCAACTAACTGCATACGGCTCCTCCAAGTGAAAGGAGGGAGTTGAGTTCTTCACAAGTGCAAAGAGTAGCCTGGGTGATAGATTTCTCTGAAGTTACCTATGTTTGCTTTATTGTGGTGACAACACAGGTAGATTGACTTATGAAAAGCAACACAATGTCTCAGCCATCCATGATTGGTGGATATCCCAAACAGTGAATGCACAGTTACTGTTGAAAATTGTATTTGGCTGTAATTGATTTGAAGGTGTATTGATATATAAGGTGGTGACAAAATGAACAATAATTTTGGCTAAACAGCCTAGTTCAGCTAAATTCTACCAGAAATTATTTATAACAGAAAGCTGGTAAAAGTCTGTTGAGTCTCACTGCTCATAGATAGGAGCATGTTCATGTACCATAACGACTGACAGGTAGTTCATCAAAGTAGTTTGGGTAGATTATTGTGATCGGGTAAAAAACTATTCGTGCTTGAGAAGACTTATTGTGCAACACAAATTTAATAAATCAGTGAGAACACAGCCAGTGGACAAGTTTTGAACGATAATATGAGAACTTGATCAGGATTTCAAGACCTAGAGTTATGAATGTAGCTGTGATTATAGGCCTGCCAAACATTATTTGAAGAAACAGCACTTTGTGGGTACAAGAATGTTTCAGTTTTCACATGGAAATATTCAGTAGGTAATGGATTTTACAAAAAGTGGAAGAAAGATCTGCCATATGCAATTGGACACCAGTATCTTCATCATTGGCCATTTGTTGAGTCTCATCATTCACAGATAGCAGCACATTACCAGGCCATTTCTGTCAAAATACAATTTCTGGAAGTGGCCTGCGTTTATTACTATAGTAATGATACACGTTTCTGATTCAATCTGGCAGAAACTAATAGTGTACATGGTTATGGGGAGTAAATTGGATGCTAACTTATATTAAAAGGTGCATATGCAATTACCTGTAGCATACGTATATGAAACCATACACAATGTCATTCACGTATGTTGTTCAACACAAAATGAATCAACCTGTGATTGAGAATACGATAGTTTCATCAGGATATTGAGAATGTGCATAAAGTT
Source organism: Limulus polyphemus (assembly GCF_000517525.1). Lineage (NCBI taxonomy): Eukaryota > Metazoa > Arthropoda > Merostomata > Xiphosura > Limulidae > Limulus > Limulus polyphemus. The sequence continues at coordinate 50,807 of NW_013667948.1, forward strand.
AACTGCGAACAATGGCTTGATAGGTATTAATCAAAGAAGAGCAAGACTGTTGGTTTCATTTGTTAGAACAAAAGTTGTTATGGTGTGAACGCCTTTTACAAGCTTCCAAAGCGTGAATATAATTATACTTGTCATAAAGCATTATAAATCTTCTAATTCTTGAAGATCTCTAAAAGTCTAAATAAAGAGAGTAGTTTTTGAAAAATAATAATAATAAGTTTAATACTAATGTATAACGTCACAACTAATAGTTCTAATAATGATGGAAACCAAGGAGCTGGCTAATGCCCAGTGTGCCAGCTGAAAATCATCCACAACTTTGTCAAAGGCAGTCTTGCAAACATTCAAAAGGAGCAAGACAGAATGCCAGAAGAAAGCAATGAAGCACCCCATCAGACCTCTGGCAATATCATAATCTCATATATGAGTAGGTGCTTCTTACAGTTTTACCCAGTGAAGTGAGAACTTGAACCCAACGCAACTGCTGATTCAGCCACCCCATTACTTTTAACACCACCACGTCAATGGAAGTAATCAGAGTGGTAGCCATAATCATGACTACATTAATGATGGTACAAACAGCTGTGGCAGCACTTTCCATAATGGACACCAAGGCATCCACTTCCACCAGCAGCTCTTCCATCCATGGTTCCTGAGGTAATATTGGAGAGAGTAGCATTTCCATATAGCATTCCCACTCGGCTGAGAAAAGATAATGATTCATGGTGCAGCAGATAATGATTTTAATGTGCCATTGGCAAGGTCAGGCAGCCAGATGGACAGAGGCCTTAGTGTTTTATAATTATTAGGAGGACCATCTGCTAAAGCAATAAGAGCCACCAACACAGAATTAGAAAAGGAGGTGTGACAAATCTGGGACAATCTAGCACAAAATCCTTTGGCTACTTTGAGAGCGAAAGAGATTATCTGCCAGATCATCATAATCAGGGGCGTATCTACGGAAAATAGCGCCTATGGCAAGCTCTGAAATTGTGCCCCTGTCCAAACATCTGACACCCATCTTTTAGATAACTTTACCACAGTATCAGCTCAAAAATACAAGTCCAGCTCGTTAATCTTTTGATTAACAAATTATAGCACTACACGAAAATTACAACTGCACCTTCCTTGATTTCACTGATGCAAGTTGGTCTATGATGTGCTCAAAGTCAGTTGTTTCTGTTTCTTCTCTTTCTACGCTCAGCAGATCAAGATCACAGAGTCTGCCTTGACCCATGGAAGATCTCAAATACGAAAGTATCAGTTTTAACTTGCTGAATGATCTCTCACAGATGACGATGGAAACTGCGATGGTTAGCATTATCTGAATAGCAATGCGAAGATTGGGGAAGACGCTCTCATCTCCACACTGAACAATAAATTCGAGAAGCTCTTCAGCTCTTGATATTTTAATGTTGGCCCGTCTTGATAGCAACATTCTGCAATCCAAATTTTCTTCATATAGCTGCTATCCATCAACATCAGAGTTGTACAATTTGGCCCAATTTTCGCACTTCTTCTTTAGGTCGTTACTGTCGGCGCCGTAACACAGTCCCTTGACATTGAGAAGGAACCCAAACTTGGTGTCAGTGTCGTGCCAACGAGTGAACCTTTCGTCCATTTCTCTGTGAAGATGGTCGAGTGTTCCCTTCATAAATATTTCCATTTCCTCCTTGACTGTTAACCCAGCGTCTCTCGAATTCTCATCAGCCATTTGTTTTTTCCGTCTCTGACGTCTTTCAACTTCAAAATTCCATTCTTGACAGAGATCGAGTCCTTCTTCGAGTGACTCATTGACCAACACTTCTCTTTCATCATCAAAATGATCTCAGAGGGCGTTCTCATCCAAGGCAGCATCGTGGAAGTTCATGCTAGGATCTTGCAGCCTCTTTTGAATATGGTCAATGCGAATGAATACTTTGTTCCAAAATCCTAGCAAAGTCAGAAAATCGTAACTCAACATGCGGTTATACAGCTGCCTTGTGTCATTTTTTGTTTCGCTGATCTCATTTTCATTGTCTATCGTATACTGGAGAACTTGAAGTATCTCCTTAAGGTACTTGTTGACGGGCTTCACTGCTTTTGTCCTTGCACTCCACTTGGTTTCGGACTGTGACTTAACAACTACAGGCACGGCGTTTTTCGAAGCGCTGTGTTGAACGAGAGAAGAACACGCAGAGAGCTTCGCTGATTACAAAAAACGTGACCATCATTGTATCCTGCTTAGCTGCATGTACACCCACCAAGGTGATTGAGTGATTGTCGCAATTCACAAACACTGCCAGGTTGTTTTTTCTCATTTATTCTTTGATGAACACCACTTCTGTGTCCAGCCATCACAGCAACGTTGTCATAGCACTGTGACCGACAATCTTGTAGCTCCATTTCATCCTTCTCTAGCTGTTTCAAGATGTCTTCAACCAAGCTCTCAGCATCCTTCTGTCTTATCTGGATAAAACCAAGGAAGGAGTCTCTAACACGGACTGTTTTCCTCTTAAGTTCAGCTTCCACGTACCTCACTACTTCTGACATCTGCTCTCGGTGTGTCTGATCAGGAGTCGAGTCGAACATGAGACCATAGTACTTGGCTTTACGAATGCTTCTCAATAAACTCTGGCGAACAGTAAATGCTATCATGTGGATGAATTCGTTCTGGACACCCAGTAAAAGATAAGACGTGGATCCAGGATGACTTTCCAAACGAGTGAGGTGTTCTTTCATGACAGGGTCAAAGATGGCTAGTAGTTTCAGTAAGCCAAGGAAATTTCCCACATTGGAGTCATGATCTAGCTCAAGTGACTCCCTGTGTCTTTGCAAAGCCAGGTTCTCAGTCACAAGGAATTTTATGCAGTGAAGGATTCTCGTTAAGATATTACGCCACTTCTGCTTCTCCTTCTCAATCTGTGACTGAAGTTCCGCGTCAATAACTCATCTGTTTTGAGCTAAATTTCTTTCCATTTTTCTCCCCTGTGTGAAACACTCCCAATCATTCTTAGCATTTTCTTGAACATTAAACCTTTCATGTACTTTCTACTGGTTGAATCTATTTTCCTGCTCCAATGAGGATTGATGGTCTGACCGGGAACA
>NW_013667948.1:54144-55939 GCF_000517525.1 Limulus polyphemus
CTTTCTATGTACTTTCTACTGGTTGAATCTATTTTCCTGCTCCAATGAGGATTGATGGTCTGACCGGGAACAGAGAAGACAACAGATACAAAATAGCAGACTTTTTAGAAGGGGAATAGACCAGCTATGAGCGAGTCACATCTTAACTATGACCATTTCCCAATTTCCTCTTGAACCAAGTTTTGTTCACTGAGCGGTTATTTGTTGATAGGAAGGCCCCTCACTGTTCTGGAAATACTTCGAACCCAGCTTTATCATTTCTTTTCTCGACGTGGCAGGCAGAATTGTTTTTTTCAGGATTCTTGTCGAATTTCAAAAGTCCAATGTCATGCAGTTCAATCACTTTTGGTATGACAGTTTGAGGCTCTTCGACACCATCCAGTTCACTAAGTTCTGTGTCGTCAGGTTCAATCTCGTCAATAAACTCAACATCACTGCCACCACCATTATCGTCTTCCCTTCCTGTCATGTCCACGTTCTCTCTGGCAGCCTCACTCTTAATCTCGTTATACTTGGATTTGTCTGACTTGACTTTCTCCTCGGCTTGTGACGCATTTGTATTTGATCCACCTTCGGATTCTAACAAACTTGTAGCTGTTGCAGGCGACTACATGGAACGTGTCAAACTACTTGTTCCGGGCTTTTAAAAGAAGTGAATGAACAACTTGATCGACTTTTTGGCTTCCTCTGCCTCCAACTTTCATTTCTTCCGTCCTTTAACTCCATTTTCCTTCTTCTCCGTGAAGAAACGTTTCATGGTCTTCTTACACAATGTACTGAAATAAGGAAATGACACTTTTAATAAGAACATTAAATTTCATAGATTTTGCACATAATTCTGGACTACCTCCCTAGTTTGCGCAGGAGAATGGTCTTACTGCCAGTTGGCACTGAGCAGTGGTACTATGAGGTATGTGGTCATGTTGCTCCCGGAACTGTATTTTTACCTAATAATCTGTATATAAGTGGTTTAACAATCCGACCATTCTAGTGCTTCTCACCCATGATAATCAAAGACAGATCATACATCTGAAGAAAATTATTTTTTCACTATTCGAGGATGGCTTGTATCACTTTAATAGAAACTGCTCAGTGGCGTCCAGGGTACGTGCCATACCTGCCATATCCTTAGGTATGCCACTGATAATAGCACACTAGAAGTCCATGGCTGTATTGGAGGAGTTGCTGCCAGAGGTAATTTAGGGGAGTTGTTCTATCACTATTCAACTAAACTGTAGATTTTATTAAATTTGATACATATATGTATCTTATATAGTGTATAGTTAACCTATTTTGTTTTGTTAAAATGTATATATGTTTATGATTAAGGTTTACGTTTAAGGATTTGTCTATGTTATGTAGTGTATATATGAGTTTAACATTGTTTAGGTTAAAGATTTTCTTTGAAGGTACAGTGTACACGTTTATGTTATTGTTTTTATTTAACTATGTTTATAAGTAATTTTCATTAAAGAGTTTTGTATTGATGTTTTGGCTAACTAAAAGCGGTGGCACCATACCCATAGGCCACGGAGGGAGGGGGTTCCTACACCACGTCCCAATGCCTTTCATACGTTGTGTTGCGTCAGCGAGGTCACGTGACTAGTATCACGCCACTTCTTTCTCGAACCTTCGTGAATTGTCGGGAGATTACTAGATTGGGGGTAGTCTGGTATATATAAGATGGTCACAACGTGACGGGACAATGTGTGTAGGTAACGAGTAATTGAACTGCAGTCGGAGATTATGTTGAATTTGAGCACGTGAGACGTTTGTTGTTATAGCGTTTGTTATA
>NW_013667948.1:56290-58727 GCF_000517525.1 Limulus polyphemus
AGAAACAAGAAGAACGAGAAAAGAAACAAGAAGAGAGACAACAACAGTGGCAGCTCGAACAACAAAATAAACAAGAGAGATTACAGCAGTTGTTGGAGGAAAAGAAACAAGAAGAACGAGAAAAGAAACAAGAAGAGAGACAACAACAGTGGCAGCTCGAACAACAAAATAAACAAGAGAGATTACAGCAGTTGTTGGAGGAAAAAGAAAAGAAACAAGAAGATAGACTACAACAGTGGCAAGAAGTACAAACGGAAAACATTAGTAAATTTAAAAGCGAATTAGATACATTAAAGGATGATTTATTGTCTTTTACACAAGGAGGACACATTAACCACGACTTAATCAGCCCCAGAAAATGACAAGCCCCTTCCAGACCCTGCAGCTAAACCCTAATGCAGACATCTTCAGCTCTGTTAGAAGTCACATCCCAGATATGAATGTCAGTAATAGAAGTGATTCAGTAAGAAGGAAGCCACAGGAATATTATGGGAGAGCACCGTGGGAAGCATATAGAGCACAATTTGCAGTTAGTTACCAGTTTGTATGATATAAGCTTGTATAATATAGACTGACTATCAAGCTAATGTTCATCTTGAAATTCAGGTTACAAAAGATGTTTTTGCTTACTCCAGGCTGGCTCGGTCACCTAGTTATTGTGAAGTTCATCCCAGCATTCTGCCTTGAGGTGTTTGGGCATAAGATGTAAGTAGCCATGCATTTTCTTCAGCACTGTTCCACATTTTGGAGCGTTAATATGAATTTTGCTTTTTCACAAACACAGCACTCAAGGAGTGTAGTGATGCATCTACGAACTTTAAAGAAAAACTGGAAAATTTGTTCAATATTCCTACAGAAAGTGCTTGGTTGCAAGATTGAATGACTTTTAGATGAGACTGGATGATCCTATGTTAGAAGTTATCAAGTATCTCATTGGCTCAAGGATGCCTGAGATGTCATCATAGAAGAACTTAAAACTTGACAGTCCAAGTATTACGAAAATTTAACCATTGATGCTGATGAGTTGTACTGGTCTCACTACAATTTTTATATAAACCAGTGGCATAGACAATTCTTTAAAATTACCCTGGTACCAGCATGGCAAACCACATTGCATGTAGCACTTTGGTTTGGTTTCTTTGTATATGTGTGTATGTGTGTGCATCTATGCGGAACCTTGCTGGTTTTGGGGACAAAGAAATCTATAACGTCTTGTATTGCATTTTATGTAATTGCATCAAAACAATAGTGTTATATAAATAACTAGTCAGGTTACGAATCATATGTTTGGAGAAAATTTAATCTCACAAACTAAATGATTTTCGTATTTATAAACTAATGCGTAATTATGTCAGCTCATTACCTCTCTTCACATTTGGTACCACCCATGCTACAATCTACAAACTATTTTTTTGCACTTAAGTTTCTTTATGGGGCGGGAATTTACCATCACTCACTCAGGTATTGGCTAGATATGTGCCTAGCCAGGCCTAGCTTCAGCTATGTCACTGATCTAAGAATGGCTCTAGGTGGCCACAATGTTACTTGTATGTGATTTTTAATTAAGCTACCAGATTAACTGATGCATCACGTGAGAAAAAAGTGCTGTTTTGGCCTAACATAAGAAGTGTCCGTAGCAATGAAACTTTAAGTCAGAACTTTAGCTAAATTGTGGGATTGGAAAAAGCCTGCATTACGTCAACTCCGTCACACTCGCAGTTTCTTGAACTACTGTAACTCAATGTTCCAACATTAAATTACATATATTTCTTAAGTATGTATTTTTGTTCTTTTTGTGACAAATTTGTAGAGCCCCCCCCCCCCTGGTAGAATTTTAGAGTCCAGTCTACCCTGACATATGCCATCATGTGCTGCATCCCAACCAAACTGAATCCTGTGGTATTCTTAGGTTAAACTGATTTGCTTAAAGAGTATTAGGTAGGTCTGTTTTTTAAGAGGATGATAGGCAGGATAAACTACGAAGTAATACTGAATTTAACTAAAATGACAGAGTTTAAGTAACAAAGTTATCTGACTGGACATGGTGTGCAATACAATATGAAAGTAATCATTATCCAACAGAAAGTCAAAAATTCAAAAGTCAAAGTTTTTTTTATGCTGGATGGTCACCTCTTTCTGGACTTTTCAATTGATTAAACTGGCTTTCTTTCCTCAAGATGTTTTCTATAATTGGAAACATCCAATGCACACAAAAACTAGCGCTACCTACATGTTTGTCATTCTCATTCAACATAGGGGAGATCATAACCTCTAGATATCTACCCTATAAATGAATGATATTGCTATCGTCTACATTCTAGCATAACATGCAGCGTTACAATAATATTTTGTTACGCCTCCGTTCGTTAGTTAATTTTCCGTAAATTCGTTCAGCCGAACCCTTCGCGACACACATCATTTCCTAACTAAAACTGGC
>NW_013667948.1:59055-62676 GCF_000517525.1 Limulus polyphemus
AACGAACGTCTCACAATATTCTCTCTCCGCAGTTCAATTACACACACTGTCCCGTCACGTTGTGACCGTCTTATATATACCACACTATCCCCAATCTAGTAGTCTCCCGACAATTCACGAAGGTTCGAGAAGGACATGGCGTGATACTAGTCACGTGACCTCGCTGACGCAACACTTTGTTGGTAGAGTAGGTATTTTCTGAAGAACAACATAGGAACTAGAATGAAGTCAATTTAACGTTTTTCGAACCGAGTGTTATGTAAAAGTACATGGATTTAGAATAAACAAAACAATTTAAAAAGTCTACATTCAAATAAGCAGGTAGAAAATGAATATTATGCTTGCATATTCAGTTGAGCATTGTCACTGGAAATAGTGGCACTGTTCAAAGGACCATTCTTTCCCCTTAAAAAATGGTAACATTACACAAACTTGAAATCAATCAAAAAGTTTATAAATTCATCACACTCTTGGAATGACATTCGCTTTCTTTCGGTTGTCAAGTTGTGAAGGTTGTGTATTCGTCTACTTGTAATAAAGCAATATCAACATTTCATTTTTTTCATTTAACTAGAAATAATTCTAATAATGACGCAAGACTTCAATTGATAGTGTTCTTGAGTAACCACTAGTATCAAACTCCAATCTTTGATTCATACGGCTATCAGAACTTCACATAAGTTGCGTCATCAAAGAAAAATAGCTTGTTTTGGTTAATATGTGGCGATGAAAGAGGCGTAAACTTGAAATGTTATAAACAGACCTGAATTGCAATATTTAAAGTGAACGTTCTCCTCAGTTTCTGAACTGATAGTTAACAGTACGGTAGATATTGTTGATTTTAATTTCATATAAGTTACTACTTTATTTACATCAAACATTAAATATTAACTTTAATAGTATAGACTTGGTGCTTTTAGAAAATAAATGTTAATAGAAACGATTTTAGAACTACGTCAGCATATTAACGTTTAAAATTTAGCATCCGGGTTGGAATATCCCAAAGTGAGACCACAACAGGTACTATAGTATATATATAATACAAATATTAATAGGTGTAGTGCGAGTTCGCTATGTTTATCGCCAAATTTCTGAAAAAGATGTTTAAACTTTAATGTAAACAATGTTCGAATAGGATGTTGGTGAAGGCTTACGAAATATTTTCAGTGATTTCAAAGTGAAAGAAAAGAAGCTATGATTAATGTACTTTGAAAGTTAGAAAACTTTTTCTAGTCAATTTTTTGTTTTGAATCAGCTTGTTTTCAGCTTTCAAGATTCATAAATGCCATTGCGAAACATCTTGCACTCAAAGAAGGCAAACAAACGATAACGTAACACTGTTATTAACAAACGAAAAGTAAGGAATGAGATTTCAGTAACTGTTACGTTTAAATTTGCTTAAATTTAATATTCCTGTTTATTTATTTATTTATACTAAACAAGTTTCTAATATTGTAATATAGTATATACGGAGTCTTAGGCCAGTGGGTAAGTTTTTTGCTTTTAATTTTACATTAAAATTATAATAATGTCTAAAAGTAAAACTTAGTTTATGATTGTTTACATAACTTGCTGAGATTATAAAAGCTAGGCTTATGAATGAGATTACTGTAAAATTTACACTAAAGCCAGAATTAATCTCTTATTTATCAGAGCTAGAAAAGTGAATTGGTAAACAATGTGTTCTCTCAAGGTTTTGAGCAAGGAAACATCATTGAGAAATACTTATTGAGATTCAAGTACGTGCTATGGATGTAACCAACACTTTCTGATAATGTTTAAAAATGACCATACAGTACTCCTTTGTGATAATGGTAATTCTTTTGAATCCAACTCCAACCAAAGTGAACATTATAAATATAACATAATGTTTTGGGAAACAAGGACCTATTGGTCCATCCCAGCTGCTCCATTCTCTAAAGTCTAAACTAAACTAAAATTATTAATAATGTAAGGTATAGTACATATTAATATAACATTTTTTTATTGTTTTAGCATTTAATCAAAACATAATATAAACCTAATTTAGTTAAGAGGTGGAACAATTCAGTTTAAAAATGAAAGATTAATCATTAAATTTGAAATGAAGATGATTTAGTTCATAATAAGTTTTAAAATATAGAGTTTTCCTATATGTTATAACTAAAAACTTAATGATTATGGTTTTTCAGTCATTGTTTGAGTAGTGGCCTATTATTAAAGTTTTAATTATCAAAGTAAAGTATTTATCCACATGGTACAGAATCAATATTGAAATAATTACAAACAATTATAACTAAAATTGTTGTTGGTGTTATGTTTAATTTATAAATCATCCAAGTTCAATACATGCAAAATGATTTGGTTTATTAATAATAATTACTACTATTGGTAGCACTAACTATTAAATCAAGATTATAAAAGTCTGCATATTTGCTGTTAGAAGGGAAGAAACAAAAGTTTGCATTTTAGGTTTTGTTTGAACAGTTTGATAGTATGCCATAATCATTATTAACTGAATTGGAAATATAGCTCTTTTTACAGAATATATTGAGAAACAACTATGAGATGATAGATAACAAGATCTAAAAACAAAAAATTCTTGTTTGTAATTCAAACCACTATTAAAAATGTAGAAGTACTCATTATTTTATTTATTAATTTGTCAGTTTTTAGTTTAATTCTTTTCGTAGCCCAAAATTCATAAATTTCTGTGTTTGTTTACATTTAACCTTCTTAGATGAAGATGAATTAAAAGTTTAATTGTCTTGTAAGAATTAGAAAGTAATGTTTTTTCACTGTGAACAGTGATTGTTCTTGTAGTTTTCATGTGCAAACATTTTACCTGTTCTCTGCAATCAGAGTGAATATATCTTAAAATGAATTTATCTTTATAATCACAGAAAAGGGTTAATTATATACAAAAACAAAACAAAAAATAAGCTGATGATTACTACTACTATGTAACTGTAGAATCATAAGATGAGGTTCATAAAGTTCAGTAATGATTATCTTAAGCAACTTGTTTCTGTTCAGCTCAGCATGTGAAAGTATTCTATGTATTTGTAAGTGCCTCATATTATACTTTCATATTTGTTATAATTTATGAAAATATCACAAATAGTTATTTTCTTTACAGTGGAAAGCATTCCAAGTGGTTATGTATGTATCACAGTTTTAGTGACTTATTTTTTGGTAGAATGTTAACATAACATTTTGGGACAACATGGGACCTATTGGTCCATCTCAGGTGTTCCATCCTCTAAACTAAAATAATTAAAAAACAAATATTAAAGCCAGCCCTTATCTTATCAAACTTTTTCTTAAACTCACTTAAATTTACTGTCTCTACAACATCAAATGGCAACCCATTCCAAAGGCCAACCATCCTATTAGAAAAATGAAACTGTCTTAGCTGAAGATGACTCCTACCCTGCCAAAATTTAAATTTGTGTCCCCTAGTCCTACTATTGTCACTATTAAATATGAAAAAAGATGATGCATCAGCACTATCAATTCCCTTTACAATCTTAAACACCTCAATAAGATCCCACCTAACTCTTCTTTTTTTGAAGAGAAAACAATTTGAGAGATTTCAGCCTCTCTTCATATGACAAACCCTCCATACCAGGCACCATTCTA
>NW_013667948.1:62699-84051 GCF_000517525.1 Limulus polyphemus
CCCTTTCCAACAATTAAATGTCTTTCCTAAAGTAAGGAGCTCAAGACTGAACACAATATTCCAAATGTGGCCTAACCAATGAGGTATACAATGAAAATATAACCTCATTAGACTTGTATTAAATATTTCTGTACATACACCTAAAATCCTATTTGCCCTACCACTAGCAACAGCACATTGCTTGAATGGCTTTAGAGACTTTTGTAACTCAGCAGCATCCTCTTCATAGCTAACAACACCCAAGACCATAATATAATCTGCAAATTTAAGTAAATTATTGACTATTCCTTCATTTATGTCATTGATGTAAATCAAAAAGAGCAAAGGGCCTGAGACTGAGCCCTGAGGTACCCCACTTGTAACATTAATCCAGTTTGACTGAACTCCATTTGTAACAACCCTCTGCTTTCTTCCATCCAGCCACTCTTCTATCCAATTTGCTAACTTATCCCCCACACCTGTAGAGATACTTTTTACAAGCCTTTTATGTGGCACCTTGTCATATGCTTTTTTTAAAATCGAGATACACCAAATCTATACCCTTACCCTCATCTACATAAGCAGTAAGTCTTTTCAAAGAATTTCAAAAGATTTGTAATGCAAGATTTTCTCTTAGTGAAACCATGTTGACTATCCAATAAAATTCTAAACTTCGTTAAATGAATTTGCAAAGCATCTTTTAATAGATTTTCCAAAACTTTTCCCACAACTGATGTAAGACTAATGGGTCTATAATTACTGGGACAATTTGTATCACCTCCCTGGAAAAGAGGAGTTATATTAGCTAACTTCCAATCCTCTGGTACCTGTCCACTATTCAAAGACTGACAAAAAGTAGTAGTAAATGGCTCACATATCCAATCTTTAACCTCCTTCAAAACCCTTGGGGAAATATCATCTGGCCCAGGAGCCTTATTATTTTTTAAACTTCCCAATTTTTTCTTAACCAGATCACAATTAATGCAGTCACTTTGTTTGATCTCATTTCCATTTATCAACTGTTCAAGATGTGGAATATTGCTTAAATCTTTGTTAGTAAAAACTGAAGAAAAAGCAAAATTTAATAACCCAGCCATATCATAATCATTAGATACTAGCCTTCCTTTATCATCCCTGAAGGGTCATACCCCCATCCTAACATTTTTTTTAACCCTTAATGTATTTAAAGAAATCCTTAATGTTAATTTTTACATTTTAAGCCAACCTTTTCTCATACATCATTTTTGATGTCCTTATTTCCTATTTCACCAACTTTAATCTTCTAAATCTCCTGTCATACCAGTCAATTTAAATTTCTTAAACTTACAATGCTTTTCTTTAATTTTATCTCTTATGCTCATTGTGAGCCAACCTGGTTTTTTACTTGCAGCTGCCCTTTTCTTTCTGTAAGGAATATATTTACCTTGAATATTTAAAAATTTACCTTTAAAAATGTTAGATGGCTTCTTTCTGATCAGTTTTACTGTCATGTTAGTTTTGTTTTTAAACTTTATATTTACACTGACAGATGCGAATTGACAACTAATGTGGAAAATAAAGCAGAACTTGCAAACAGGTTTATTGTTTTCTCTGTCATCAAAGCAGCTATAACAAGAATAATATTATTTCTTACAGTTAATAAATGAATATAGTGAGAGACAGACATTTAGCTTGTTAAGGTTACTATTCAGGCACTCGTTTTCCCATCCTACATATATATACTTCAAAAATTACATGCAACTTTGTCTTACAAATGCATGTAATTATATAAAGTCATGGTGAGGTACTGTGTATAGCTGTGGGGCACAGTTACTATGACAAAATGTGTCCTTCAAATAGTTTTACTAATGAGTACCATGTTAGATACCTTATTAAAATATATTCGATTTCATAATGATGTTTTTTTTGTGGGTGCTGCTGCTGCAGAGTATTTGAGCCAAATATGAGTATGGCATTCAAGGGTACTCATGCATGTATATCTTATATATTCAAGAATAATTGTTAGGATAGGATTTCAAACTTGTCACATGCTTTAATTGGCATGGCATGGCTAAAAAAATTGATATTTTTAATTTAGAAGTTCATGTTACAAGCTCTTCCAATTAATACTTGTTTTATACACCAAGCTTTCTTGGGAATAAAATAAATTTCATTCTGAATCAAGACCATGGACATGATTCAACAGTTGGGTCAGTTATTTTATTGATTTCTCTGTTTAAGAAAATGTGCCCTTTAGTGGCTCAGCAGTAAGCTTGAGGGCTCATAACACTAAAAATCAGCATTCAATACTCACAGTTAGCAATGTACAAATATCCAGTTATGTAGCTCTGAGCTTAAACACAAACATTGTAAGGGCATATATCTATCATTATTTATATTGACATGTAGACAAATTACAAATATCTGACTTTTAAAGTCTTACAAAAAAAAAAGATTTTTACTAGTAAATAAACTGTTTTTTTATAATTAATTTGCCTACTTTATCACCTGAGAACATGATTTAAATGTGTATCTTCTTTATTACCATGATTACTGGTAGAAAGATAATTGACTCGAGAATGCACACAGAAGGTTGCATCTCATATTTTCCAGAATTTTCTTAACGATCATTTGGTTTTGAGCCATTCAACATTTTGAATGAGAGACTTGCATTTAGTATTCATGAAAATCACTTCTAATGAAGATAAGTATAAGCAGTATTTTTTCTTTTAGGATTTTAAAGAAAATAAATTTTATTATATTTCATTTTGTCAGAAAATAGTTTTTAGTTCACTAAGTTAATCAAGAGTTGTAGAATGAGTTTCAAAGTACTGCCAGTAGAAACTTTTGTGTAAGATTTTTTGCATTATAAATAGTTAACATGACAAAAATTTAATTGTATCCATAAATCTCTTTTGTTTGGTAATATTTAAAAAAACTATGGATTAAACTTAGCTTAAGCTAGTTAAAAGTAGAATGTTGTTGTTACTACTAATTATGCCCAAATTTGAGTGAGCAGTATTTGTTAAAAGATTGCAAACATCAGTGTGTGTTTACTGTTTTGATGTGGTAACCTTATGTTCAGAAAGAAGCAAGAAATATTTTGGTGTCATTTGAAACTTCAAACTGTATCAAGGAAGGCATTGCATAGATGATGCAAGAACTGGCACAGTTGATTGCAGTGTATAAAGAAAAACATCTAAACTAGGTCATTGTAAACATGGATTTTTCTGTTTAATTTAATATTGACGAATACTTGTACAAGAAACTTGTACATGGAGGTAAACAACCATTGCCAATTAAACATATTGCTTTTTCTCCATATAAGCTTTTATAATTATGAATTACTTACTAATTTTGTACATATATTAATTGAAGTACATTTGTTACAATGCATAGTTAATTTATCAGAAATGTAACTGTGTAATTAAGATATATATATATATATATTACTATTTCAGTATTCCTTTAAAAGTATGCTTTCCTGATAATTTTTATTTTTTGTAATGTTTATGTTCAGAAAAAATACTTCATTGTTATCTCTAGGCAAAAACATAGCATTTTTTGGTTGTTTATTATTTGTGTTTACAAAAAGGCACCAATAAAAATATTTTCCTCATTTTTATATATATTTTCTGATATTCTTATCTTCTTGTCAAAACTTAAATTTAAATATCAAATTTCAGAATTATGAATTTTGGAAAATTAGACAAAATCTTATTTGAGGTAGGATTAACCGTGTCATTCAGAAATTATTGACTGTTATTAGCACAGCTAATGATGTGTAGTAGTTGGGATTTCTATAATTTTTGGTGAACAAGTTTCTGGCTAAGAAAGGTTTTTTAACTCATAACTTTGATTTAAGAGAGGTTTATTTGTCTCTTATGATAAGCTATGAGTATAAGATGTCAAGGATTTTATTTGTGAGCTTCATAAGCCAACTGGCTTTCAAATACCTGTTCAGCTCTTTTGTTAAAATTGTAGAGAACTGCTAAATGAGGTCTAGCCAGCTGTTAAAGATTACAAAAAAATAAGGTGGTAGAAGGATATTGGGTCAGTCCTAATCCTTAGCCAGAAAGTGAATTGAAATTTACCTAAATGTAATCTTCTGTATCCACATGCCTGTCCAACAAAAAAGTTCAGATTGCAAACAAATCAGCATACACCACCAGATAAGCAGTTCTGCCTAAGAACAAGTCTTGGTCAAGGTTTTCAAAGCTGACCTTGTTTTCAGATTAAAAATGGATAGGCTACCAACTGAAAGTCTTAAGTGTGAATAATTTTGGAAATATGAGTCATATAATTCTTCTATGCTTCAGTGAAAACAAGTATGACTATTGGCCTCTCCTCAAGAAAAGCTTATTATTATGTGACATGAAGGTTTTTCCAGCTTGTTGTACATACTGTAAGTCCAATTTTTGGAATGATATGTATCAATCCAAGGTAAATAATTTTATTCATTTTGGTATTGTAGCTGTTTTATCTCACTTTAAGATATATAGCTTACAAACCTGAGTGTAAGGTAATCTTAATGTTGCCAATTTCAGATTTTAGTGCAACTGATAGAAATCAGTGGCATCTAAAGTAGGCTTGAGGTTCAATATTAACACATACATAAATTTATTGATATGCTAATTGTGTCAAAATATTTTTGTTACAGTGTAACATGAGTTTATTCACAGTATCATGAAGTCTGATTTGTGTAATTCTTAATATTTCTAAGACGTATGATCTATGTACAAATGTGTAGGTATAGGACTAGAGATGTACCTCTCTGGTTAAATATATGTACATAATTGTAGTAGCTTAGATGGCATTAATAAAATATCTGAGGTAGGATGTGGACTTTGTAATGCATTATATTTCAAACAGTTGAGTGTAATAATAAATACAAAACAGCAGAGTAGACTATAATTATAAGTTGGTCACTTTGATGGTTTAAACAGTCAGGGTACTTATTTTATAGTGTCTTTGATAAACTTGTGGAAATGTTAATTTTCACATTTTTTTTTCTTCACAATTTATAGTCATTTGTGTAATTTTTGTCATTATTAATATATCATATTCTGTTAAGATATATACTATTATAAACTTGCTTCTGGTCTTACTTGTGTTCAGTTGTTGTTATGAGGCAGGTAGGTAACATAGATTTAACCTTATATGCACCACATATGTGTGTTTGTTTATTACATGATACTGTTGTAAGCTATATTTTTATCATTTTTATTTAGATGTTAGTTAGAGGGTGTATGACATTATGACAAAGTACGTTTATGAAACTAGTCCTAGCACACTTAGAATTTTAGTGATAAAGAGACTTTTTGGAGATGTAAACAGGGCTACATTATAAATATGAGAATAAGTAAAGCATTGAGTGACATTTCAGTTGGTAAAATGCCAGTCATTCAGTTTCAGAGAAGTATTTGGATCAGTGTGAGTGAAAGTGTATATTCAATTACTTGATTGATTAGCTGTGAAACTGTACGTACAAGTGAATTTATTGTTATATTAGTTGTAGCAACATTAGTGGGTAAATCTGTTGAAAATGTTGTTTGTGAACTTAAGCCTACAAGTACAAATGATAGTGGTCTGTAGGTTAAGGAATAAATAAACTGGTTTGTTATCATTAAATAGATTGGACTTGGCCTTATTTTTACTAAATAATTGAAAATGAACCAGCACAATGAACACCATAACAGTGGTGTCAGAAGTGGGTACTTACAAGCCTCACCCTTTTTGCCTTAGCTTACCATCAGATTTTCTTCCTAATTTTATGTCATTTGCATCTTTGTTAATTTTATCCCCTACCTATTTTTTTAGCATCATTTTACCCTATCAAATCTTCAACAGTTAATTTTTACCTTTCACCTTCTTTTCTTTGGTGTTCCACGTATATTTCAGGATTTTTGTGGGATACCTTCTCCTTCTTCCCTCCATATTAGGATGTTTCCCATCTTCAGTTCTTTTCCTCCACATGTGGTTTCTTTGATTTTTGGATCTTCTGGGGTGGGACACTGTTGTTTGTTTACCATCTACTGCTAATAGGGACTTACAAAAATGCACATTGCTGAGATGGAGTGTTCCACAAGATTGCTTGTAGGTTTATCCTCGCGATATGTTTGCTTCATTAGTTTGCCCATCCCTGACCATACTCACCAATGGACTAGATGGGTAAAGCAGAAGAGGATAGCTGCCTATCCCTGCCATGCCTTGTATTGAATAAATTGGTATGGTCTGCTTTTCAAAATAGGGTTTTGTGGTCACTCATTGCACTGTCTCAAGTTGTTCCTCCAGACTCTCTAATGCCTTTCTCCACCCTTTTCTTCTAGTGGAGTTTGAGAGTCCTTACCACTTTCTAATTCCAAGTTGCTGGGGTGGTGGACTGTGGTGGCATCCTCCTGAATGTGTTAATGAATTACAAATAATATATATAGATACATAAATATAAAACCATTCGTTTGTTACTATGTAACAATGAAGTGAGCTGGTAAAATTGCAGTTCACCTCTTCATTTGGGATCCCTCATCATACCCCAATGTGGATATCAGTTCTCATTGGCTGGGTTTTGGATATATAGCTGAACCAATCAACATAAATCCTCACACATGTATTATAGATGTTTCTATTCCCTTGCTCATTTGTACTCTTGTTACTCCATCTGTGTTGTGGGGTCAGTGCAGATTACTATGGTTCTTCCCTTTCTGATATCCCTTGATGTTCTTATTATTCCAAGGATGTTATTGCACTTGGGACAGTTCCTGTCATTTTAAATTTCAGTGAGATGGTTTGCATTAAACAGACTTCTTTTCGAAGCTAGATGTTGGGTTCCTGGATCGATCAATCAATTTCTCGCATTATAATAACATGTCCCATTCATGGATCAGGGGGTACAAGATTCACTCCAGTCTCATGAACTTGAGGTGAAGCTGGTATGATCCTCTTTTCTACACCCACCAGATTGCTGGATTGTAGTTGACTTACCACCAGTACAATCCTCTTTTCTACCTCCACGTGTATGTTGGTACCTGGTGGCTGGGTTTTGGATTGTAGTTGACTTACCGATGGTATGATCCTTATCCTACCCCCCGTGTGGATGTTGGTTCCCAGCAGCACAGGTTTTGGATGTAGTTGACTTACTATGTACAGTCCATCACATCCTAGCCACTCTACACCTAGGGGCACATCCTTTTAATCTTACCCACTTATTTTTTTCCAGGATTAAGTTTCATAAATAACATATAGTTCAAATCCCTATCCTGCCATAGTTCTCTCCCACTTGGATGTGCTCCCCCATCTTTCCGCCCACATATGCAATGTCTTTCCAAAATGGGCGAAGGGCATACCTGGTACAGAAGTGGTGCAGTCTCCCACGTATAATCTTCTACTATGAGGAATTACTCTTTTAGGGTGTCCTTTGGACACTTTGAAGGATGCTTCTTTCTTTCTCTCATACTGGTCCCTCCACCTTTTCAATATGATGTTCTAGCTATTTATGTGAGCAGAAGTAATATACCATATAAGAAGTTATAATTTTCTTATATTTTCCTCTCCACTGGTAACCAGTGCTTTCATTTTCTGCCAGAACTCAAAGTGATAGTTTGGTAAAATTGAATAGAGGGAGTCACATGCATCAAGAAAGTGTGTTGCACTCTTATTGGTGAATGGTTGTTGCATGATGATTTGCAGGTGAGATGCATTTGAATCAGTCGAGCTTCAAGGCTTGTGACATGCAAAACTTTTTTTTTTGCATATCAAGTGCAGCACTGAAAGAAAATAGCTATTTATGTGTGAGGAGGTAAGTACTTATCAGAAATACATTTTCAGCATAGGAAAATTATAACTTCTGTGGAAAAGATTTCTTAATTTAAATGGACTTGGACTGTGGACTGTCTTACTGAGTGAATATGAATATTGGTCTATTAATAAATGCTTAGTAATTTTTTCTACCATATTTATTAAGTTCTGTACCAACTAATCTCATTAGTCTGATTCCATGAATCACCTTATTTACAAGTCAAGTAATATTTTCTCTAAGAGATTTAAGTTTGTATCAGTTTTAAAGTTAATTTTCAGGAGCTTCTGTGTATAATGTAAACACACAGTTCTGAAAGAATATTTTAACAGGTCAGATTCACAGTGTTTGCATTTCTAGAAGCTGTGTCATGCATCAATCCATAGTCCTGCATGAGCTATGCGTGTAAACATCTTAGTGGAATCTGGGTAACTTGAAAAGTGTTTGTGTGTGTTAATAGGTAGAGGTATAACATGACAAATGTAGTTCAAAAGCTGAAGTTCAGACATGTACACGTAGACTTCAGTGAACAACTACTTTGGGGGGGGGGTAAGTCAAGATCAAGGGATGATGAACCAACTTTCAAAGTCTTGTCATTACAGTCAAGAGAATAGGCAGATTTGATGGGTTTAATATTTGTAAGTTTAGTTAGTTTAAGCCATACTGCAGACTTGCAGCAATATATATATTCTCCATAACAGTAACAGATTACAATATGACTTAGAAGCACATTACCACTTTACATAAATAAGCCTAGTATTGCAGTTTTCTGTAATACATTCTTGGTGGCTCCAAATACTTTTAACTTTCTAAGTATCTAATGTACAAAGGTTATTTCTTTTTCTGGCTTAGACCTTGTGAAGGCGTCACTAGTACTTCTAATGAACAAGTAAATATGAAGATAGTTGTTTCTAGAACATCTTATTTCTAGTAATGTATATGTATATAAAAGGAAGCAACATGCACTAATTGAGAAAATAATTATTATTTATAGTCTATGTATGTGTTTCTGTTCTGTATCAATTTCGTCAAACATTAGTCTGACAGAAACAAATTTGAAAACTGATATAGGAGTCACTTAATTATCATTAGTTACAGTTCAGATTACATATTATTAAGATTTGATAGCAAATTTTGTACAAGACCTCTTTTTCTCTTTACTTTTATATATTAATGCTGCATTTGCATATTGTTCTTAGCCTTCAGTTTCTGTGAATTATTTTGGTTTACTTTCAGCTTTAATGTAAGAAGATGAAAGAAAGTATTGTGAAGAAGAACTTGGAGGACAGCAGTGTTAAGGAAGATGATGGTAATGTCACAAGATGTGAAACCAAAGGCGAGGGTAACACAAAGAAAATCAAAGAACTTGCTGAAAAGAAGACCAAAAAAGAAATTAAAACCTGGAAGGATTTTAAGACGGGAAGTAAAACGAAACATGTCAAAAAAGGTTATCACATAATTTAATATGTTGGTTTTTATTAAATATTTGTATATTTTTTATTATTTTAAATATAGGTATTGATTATTCATGTTGCTGACAGTTGTACAGAGTGACTAGATGACTTAATCTCTGTAGTGCTGGTGGTGCATTTATTTTAAAAATTTTCACAATTGTTTTTAAAGGAATGATTGAGGAAAATCTTCATTTGAGACATCATGATAATGTTTTTGAGATGTTTCTCTCCCAGTTTCATGTATATTTTTTCGGGTTACTGACCATTCTCTAGAAAATCTTTTAAGTACTGCACAATGAAAAGGGGGAGTGGGTACTTTGAAAAACTTCTTAATCTATTAATCTCTTGTGCCTAGCTTTTGATAAGTGCAATAAAACTGAATAATTAATCATTTGAATTTTATCAAAGGTTTTTAATTTTATGAGAATTAATGTATTTTTATCTCTGACCCAAATGTATGCTTTTTTTTTCTTTAAGCATCGTATATTGATAAATCTGAGTTCTTTGTTTGCAAAATTAGAAGCCATGGTTATCAAGCAAATGAATGCTCGTAGAGGGTGCTTAGATTTATTATTTTTGTATTACAAAAGTTTTTGAAAGTAGAGATTTCCACCCTCTAAAATTTTCTAAGTTCTTCTTCACAACCATCATAAACTCTTCAAATCCATTCAAGCATCAAAGAAATGTAGAAGCCATTTAAGCACAGTTAGTTTAGTTTCAAATGCCCAGTTTTATACCAATTGGAAATACTTCATTTTATTAGAGTGTACAGTGTGTATATTTACAAGTTTCCAGCCCTATTATTACTGATTATAGTTTTACAAGCTGCTAGAGAAAAAATGGCTATGAATATTTTACTGAAACCTGGACAATAGTAATGAATGCAGTGTTGAATATTTCAAAAGGTAGTTTTAAAATTAATTCAAGCTCCTTCATGTTTTTGCCTTGAAGAATTTCTGTAAGCTTTCACTTTCTGCCATTGAAAAAAAATCCAGAATTTTAGTAATGCACATTAATTGGAAACTGCCACATTGAGGATTCATTATTTCTGAAGTTCACTGTTCTTCATTGTTTCTCATGCTCCCTTTGTTTCTGCATGGTTTTATACAACTATTTCAGCAAGTTTTTGAAAAGTACACAATTACTATAGTAGATTTCTTTACTCTTGTGAGTAGTGATGAACTTTGTAATTGTGAGTGCATATTTTATTATTATTGTTCATATTTTTGTTTCACAAACCTACAGCAAAATTGCTGGGTATTTTGTACCAAAACCTAGACAGACATTTGTAATGATTGCAAATGTCAATTACCTATTTAGAAAATTGATTATTTTTCTCTGATAGATTGTTTAGGCAGAGCATTCATGATGAGTAAACTGGAGTGGATGGTAACTGCCTGTTGTAAAAAAAAATACAAGTGTAGAGGACGACATTTTGAAAGTCTTCTGTCTTTTGTTTTCAGGTTTTTACAATAGGCAGTTACTAACTAACCATTCCAGTTTCTCATCTTGATTATTTTTCATTGAAAGTTGATTTAATTGGCTGTAAATACATAATATATGTGATGTTGGAGTGGCTTCCTTTGTACTTGATGCTGTAAATGTGTTTACACGAAATCTCAGGCTCAAAACCACCTGGCTCAGTAAATATGTAGCTTAAAATTTATTCTCTATAAATGTACATAAAAAACTTAAAAATAAGATAATTAAAGATTTAAAAAGGGTAATAGGGATCATCAAAAAAGTACAGAAACAAGTTGAATCAAAATGCAAAGGTTATATTTTCAAGCTAGAACTGGGGACTCTAAAAATGTAAACAAACTAGGCTGGACATAGTATCTACATTATTTTCTCAAACTACTAATCCCTATTTGGACTCTATATCTACAGTACTTATCAATTTTAGCAGAAATTGATAAGTACTGTACATATAGAGTATACCTAGTTTAGCATCAGCTGCTATATATATATATACTTTTTCCATGTGAAGAAGTCAAGCATGAACAAGTGTTGAGGAACTTTGAATGAGGGTATATTCATGATTGCTTTAGTTAGGACTTCAGGCATGACACCTCCATTAGCCTAAAGCATATGCTGAGATAACTTGGATGGAAGAAATAATTATTTTTAGCAGTTTGATATTGTTTAATGTGACAACAAGCATGTCTTAATACACATATAAAGTAAAGAGTATATACTGTTGATACTGTATGAAGCCAAGGGCTACTTACTTGAGTTCTTCCTCAGAGAGCCATGTAGATGCATCTTATTCAGAGTAATAATGTCTTTTTAGTGAATAGTGAATAAGGTTTGAAAAGATAGACCAGGGTAGCTTTCAGTAAATACATTAAATTAACTTCATTTAGTACAATCACAAAAAATATTTTAAAAATAAATTACTAAAGATAGTGCTTTTATGTGATACAATAAAGAGTTTGTAGTATTTATCTTGCATGATTCCATGAAGAATGTGTGAACTTTTACATTCATAAATATATAAAATGTTTGTTGTGCATCTATATAAAGGTGTCCTGGATTTAGGTGCATTCCTGTACATGTAATTATATAGCAGAATTTTGTGAACTTGCACACATGACTGTGTACCAGGTATGAGTAAAGATTTGTTATATTCCTGTGTAAATATGCTCTATTTTTGAGAGATCTTTGCGTGTGCAACTGTATATTGAGTTTGTATAAACTTTCATGTGTGTGTGTGTGTATTAGAGTTATGTTAAATTGTCAGGTACATGTGTAATTATATACATACATACAGTGGTGTACTGAGGCTGAAATGAACTAAAACTATGTTCTTGTACTTTTTATAATATGATTAGAATATGTATATGTATATTTAAAATAATGTTTAACATTTTATAGTATTAAACTTGGGTGCTTAAAATAATGACTTAAAAATTAAACACAAGTAACATATCTTTTATGATGTGTAGATGTTATATAAACTACAGGTAGTTTATCAGCTGTATTAGTGACTCAGATATGCTAGTTGGTTGTATAAACTGAACTGATAAATGGATTATAATTCTAGACAAATGAAATGCCTGAAATGCATCTTATATGTGCATATATAATTCCTGGACTGTAAATCAATTAAGATTTAGTGGGTGTTCCAGAACCAAACATTTTTACTACTCCATCAATGTGTACATGTACCATATTAGTACATTTAAGTATATACTAGATTTGTGTGAACTTTGCACGTCTGGTAAAATGTTAAAATAGGTAAGCAGTCTTTTTATTGTAACAGCAAGGGTGGAGATTATTTGCTTGGGGCTTAGTCTTAATACATGTAGCTCAGTTGATAGAACGTCTGCCTTGGATGACCTGTTTACATGGATCAGGTTATTACAGTGCTTCTTGTTTGAAGAATGAATGGGGACTGTAAACAGTCTCAGTCAAACAGTCCAAGAGTTGTAATTTCTAAGAGAGGATAGGTGTGTAGGAAGTAACAAAGTATATAACTATTTTTGGGAAACAGAAAGTAGTTTAACAAGGTAACATAATTTGACCATGGTTAAAACTTTTGAAATATCTTTTAAAAATGTCAGTTAATGCATCTATTATTTTAAATTGATAAAGTATGTCACACTTGCTTTGAATAAATGCATTAAAATGCTTATAATGAACTATATGATACCACAAACGAAAGATATAGTTAACACATGTCGTATCACTGGTGTGATCAAGGGTGATTGAGAGACCAATCAAAGTATTGTGCATATGCATAGTAATGGAATTACTGGAGGTTGTATTTATCATGTTGTTGTGAAACAAAAAATATCTGTGACAGTGAATGTTAATGTATTGTTCTCACTTCTTTTTTTCCAAATATCCCCTGTGACATGCAAAAATAGTGGGCATTGTGTCGTCTATTGATGTGGATTGTAAAAAGCACTCACAAAATAACATTTACAAATGCTTATGAACACCAGTACAAAAGTGCTCATAATAATAGAAACACTGATATTAAGAAAGCTGCCATGATCAGGGCTTGAGTATGGGACCATTCACTCACATGTTACTGTGATGCACCGAGGCTACATGTATGAGAGATTAAGTATCAAGCATGTTATTGTCATCTAATTATTACAATATATTGTCATGCTTGTAGGTTTTTATATTTAAGATTATTTTAAAACTATCTTTTCAAATAGTTTTAATCAAAATTATATAATTTTTTACATATAAAAATATTCAGTTTCTACTTTTAGAGTGGTATCAGAGAATGATTTGAAGAAAAATAATTCTACTGAGTTTTGTCTTCTTATACAAGAATTTAATTTTGCTATCATATTCAAAATGTACTCACATTGAATATTTTCTCTTTATAATCTGGTTTGGATCATAGAAAGTGTTAATAGTTTATTCATACATTTTACCAATACACTGATTTATTTTAAGATTTTTTTTTTACTTATTTTCATTTCTTAGTCATGAGCCATTGGCACTTACATTTATTCAAACATACAGTATGTGGTAAAAGTATAACAGGTCAGTTAAGTGCACCAGTAACGTTTCACTTGTAACCTCTATTAAGCTATTACATATTGCTAATTACAAAGAACATTGTTAAACAAGATAAATTTACGTACAAGTTGGATGTAATTAATTAAGGCAAGTTTACAGATGTGGCTTGTTCTTTTCAGAAAAAACTGATATCTCTAAGTTTCAAGGGGAAGGAATACAGTTTAAGGCTAAGATGATTGGTCAAGATGATGTGAACGAGGCACAGGGTGATAAGATGTGTCAAGAATCTCTACAGCGACTTAAGGTTGTTTGATATAATTGTAATTTTCTGTTGAAAGGAAAGCCTTACTGAGGTTTAATCTGTAAACATTGGACAGATAAATTTGGAGATTTGATTAAGCATTGGCCCATAAATACCTAAATATATATCTTAAATATTTTTTTCATTAATGTAATAAGAAATGTAAGTATAACTTTCTATTCTAACAACAAAAACAAAAGGAATTAACAGGTATTTAAGATGCTGTATAAATTTAACTTGGGTTATTTGTGTTGCTTAGTTTTTGGACATTAGGGCCTGGCCTTAATTGGAAGCTAGAAAGATAGTGTTAAATCTTTACAATGAATTTGTAAGTGTAATACATTGTATAGAAAAAAGAAAACTTAAGACGTGTATTATTACCAATACCCTGCCAGAGTTATAGATACAACATAAAAAGATTGGTATTCTTTTAATTTTGATTTTTTTTCCAAATTATAAAACTTGTGTGTGTGTGTCTATATATAAATGTTTGCTCTGAATTGTGTTTCAGATTTTTTCATTATTTTGATTATGTTTTAGGCCATTGTTCGAAGTTCTGGTGAACACAAGCATCGAATCACTCTGAACATTTCTCTAGAAGGAATTAAAATTAAGGATGAGAAAACTAATGTAAGCTTTCAAAAACAACTTCATAATATTAGTTAAAAATTCTTTATGAACTTAAGTAATCTCAATTTTCAAGTACTGTTTGGTTATAGATATTCACACTAACCTACACAATGACTATCTGCACTAACTGTCTGTAATTTTAAACTTATAAGCTAGAGGGAAGGCAACTAATCAGCAGAACCCACTGATTATTCTTGAGTTACTCTAATTAAGTATAAAGGACTCACAGCCCCAAAGTGTGGAGTGTGATTTTGTGGCAATGGTATATGAACCATGGACCCTTGGATTTATAATCTGGTATGCTAACCAAAAGCTGTATTATTCAGGACAGAAACTAATAACTATAGAGGCCAGAATAAGACCGAGCTAAGACTCAGAACTGTATGAAGGCTGGCGTGATGTGAAGGTCAGCCCTTGTTTTCAATAATTTATAACAGAATTAAATAATTTGTGTTATTCAAGTAATTATTAAAAATATTTAAACAAGAATTGAAAATCCATTGGATTGTCAAATTGCCTTTAGTAATGAATATTTGAGAATGTAGCAGTTACAGCATACTGAAGTAGATTTGAGCCTGGAGAAAGTCTGGCATTATAAATTATTTCAGTTTGCAGAATGTAGGTCATGTTAAACTTTTGGGTCTGCATTACATAGGGCATTTGAGTCTGTAGGAGGTAGAGCAAAATGAAGCATTTCAGTCCATAGCAGGTAGAGTGTATGACCATTTCAGTTTGCACTGGATATGTATATACAAAGAGATAAGTACATTAATTATATTAAAACAATATTTTGTATTCAAACCAACAAGTTATATGGCAGCCACAGCTGATATAAATTTGCAGTGGAATGGAATGTATCAGAACTACGTCTTGACATCATTTAACATTTTGTAGGTATTGGGATGCCACCAAAAATTGATCACTTTTCGAAATGTTATGTAATGACTGGATGTGGCAACATTGACTTGAACAACGTAGTGAGGCTCCAAAATTGTTTTAATATAATGTACTCAACATTTGTATATATATAGCATGACAAAGTGTTTGAATTCATATTTAATATGATAATATATTTGAGTCTCTGCTATAGGTGCTTTAGAACACTGATATATGTAAGTCTGTAGTATGTACTGAGTGTATAGCATTATGAAGTATAAATCTTACATGATTCCACTGTTAATATAATTTTTTCATACATAGTTAAAGGTATGGTCTCATTTTATGATTTCTTTCTTTTTCCCACCTTAATTTGTGATTCCAAGGTTTTTCCACTTTCCTGCCATATTTGTCTTTTTGAAGGATTAAAGTAATATTTAACTTCTTGAAATTTTTCCTTTCTCTGTAATGATATATGTACATATTTTTACTATGTATTGTTGATACTCCAAAATCTAATATGGTTAACCAATAGTACACTTTCAAACTTGATGTAGATGAATCACTATTTAAAATTATTGCTTACCTTGTTTCTTCAGGAGGAGTTGCATCATCACCCAGTACATGGAATTTCTTTTATTTCTCAAGACATCGGTGATGCTCGAGCTTTTGGTTACATTTTTAACACTGACGATGAGTATCACAGGTTTACTGCCATCAAGACAGAGAAATCAGTAAGTTAACAAGACATGGGTACCTGTTGTGATAATTTTTATATTTATGCACTTTTGTATGGACCTTTGTTAATTAGTTGTGGTTAAAACAACATAATAGATAATATTGTTTACCAATGTGACATCAATTTAAAATTAATTAAAAGTTTTTATAATAATTTGTTCCATATATCTCAGTATGTTTTAAGGAAGCTAGTAGTGAAGATGTGCAATTAGTATGTGGAGCTTGTAGATCGGAGGAGAAGTTTGAGGCTATCTTAATTAAAGTAGAGGCAATAGATAAAGAGAAAGGTAAACTGTGGGAAATGGCAGCAGGATTTCAAGAGGAGCTTAAGCTTTTACGTGCAAGGGATACATTAGCTAACAATGATTTTTGATAAGATACGTACGTCCGCTCACATGTAAAACTTCTCTCGATCTTGGACTGCCCTATAATGCATTAGAAATCTTAATTCTCGCTTAATGAGCTTGCCTTTTTATGCACCTCAATTCCTGCTGCTTATTTAGTATGCACATTGCATGTGACAACCCTCCATTAATAGAAACACGATACACACTCCCTGAGTAGCTGGCGCTCTCTGTATTACATTCTGTGTACCTCACTATCTCAGTTAGCATCTATTAGTTGGACATGTTTCTCACTTACTTGTGATTTTTGTGTGGAAATTTGTTGCTTTGTTTCCATGTTTATATATATATAGACACACACACATTTTTGATTGATTTTTCTGTTAGTTTGCTTACAGTTTAGAGTTTATTACATATTTTTCTCACAATTATTTTTGTAAATTATGAACTCACAATTTACTGTGTTTTTTATGTTGGCTCCTGCTTTGTCTAGTGACATGTTTAACCATAATACTTAAGCCACATGGGGCCTGGTTTCATCTTCTTTTCCACACGAGGTGGTGCAAGCTGATGATGAGGGGCATGAGGAGAGGAATTTGACTAATTTTTTCCTGCTCTTTTCTTTAATATGCCTTTATTTCAGGCAACAGTGGAGGATGTTTGACCTTCAATGCCATTCCTACAGTTGATTACTCATGTTTGCAGTATTTTGCAACTTTTTCCTGTGTCTTATGATTCGTCCCCCTCCCTATTAAGTGAGCTCCCTTCTTCAGATTAGTTGGTTTTTCCCACTTCCCCAAATATAGAGGTTCACGTTCAAAGATTTCTGTCCCAAATTCATTTAGGTTCTGGTATGCCTCACCCACTTGATGTTTGTGAGCAATATACTTTGGTTTTTCATCATTCTCTCAGTCCTTATTTGGATTCTCAACATTTGAGCCTGCTTTTACCTCTATGAGATTGTAATCATGAGGTTTCTGTTTCAGGCCCAATTCTCAAAGATTAGTCTCACTCTTACTCAAGTGTTACATTACCTGTCTTCTATGCATCTGCATCAGAGGTTTTTCGCTGTTCACCCGATGATTTTTGGGAAGAACCCAGTTCTCTTTTGTGGTTGACTGTGGCTAGACTTATAGTTTCTTGCATTTTTCTTTTTGAGGTAGTGTCAGAGCTTTTCTGGTTAAAGATGATATCAAACCAGTAGTTCCAGTTTCTACAGGTTTTTATTCTCATCTATTGGTCGTCCCCAAGAAGACAGAAGATTGGAGATCAGTCATAGAACTGTCCCATCTCAATCAGTTTCCTTACACACACACGTTTAACCATAGAATCTATTCTGTCCCTTCGTTGGGATTTTCCTTTTCATTCCAGGTTTATGGATGACCAAATTTGAACAGATATTTTTAATAAAGCCATCAATATCAATTATATAAAATATAGTAAAGCATTGAGATATATTAGTTTAATTGATACAAATCCTCACAAACCCATTTATTTTCTTCGTATCTTACCTGGTGAGCTAATTCATGAGAAATAACTTCAGCCACATATTGTTGACTATTAGAAGGTGACTCATCAGGATCAGACAATAATGCACTCATGGCATAAAATACTAGTCCTCAGTTCTCCATGCCTTCATATGGGAAGTCAGGTATAGCAACCATGTCTGAAACCGTGGACAAACCTTTGAATATATGTACTCACCAATTTTTAAATTACAAAAACAAAAAAACATGAGAAGTATTTTTCTTGGAGAATTTTAAAAAGAGGTGTTTTTTAATACATTAGTTTCATGTGCCAATACCTCCATCCTCCCATCATTTTCTTTGGT
This sequence comes from Limulus polyphemus, assembly GCF_000517525.1. Classification (NCBI taxonomy): domain Eukaryota; kingdom Metazoa; phylum Arthropoda; class Merostomata; order Xiphosura; family Limulidae; genus Limulus; species Limulus polyphemus. The sequence continues at coordinate 81,109 of NW_013667948.1, forward strand.
TCATTCACAAGGGATGTATTTTCCAGTTTCAGACTCTTCCATTAGGTCTTGCCACAGCACCTTGTGTCTTTTTGGATTGTCCAAACTTTCGCTCACTATTTCCGTTCTTTAGGTCTCAGGACTCCTCATTATATGGATGACTGGCTTCTTCTGGCTGGTAGGTTGGTGGATTAGGATTAAGTTAGAGAAATTAGTTCTTTCCTCCACTCAATATCTCATTCATTTAGATATATTTTTCAATTCCTATTGCAGTCAGGCATAGCAATCTCCCCTTCGTATTCAAGGTATGAGAGATTGGTATACGTTGGAATACGAGAGTCCTTACCAATTTCCAGTCCCTAGCTGCTGGAGTGGTGGACTATGGAAGTTTTCCTCTAGAGTATGGTATACATATACTACAATTTCTCTTTCCACTCTGGGTTATGGTTTCAAGGGGTCAGATGTGAGAGGGAGCTGGACCAGCTTATGCTGGATTCTCATCATAATACCGAATTCACGTTGATAGCACCCTATTACTATGATTGAGACCAGTCGATGCCCCAGTTTCAGGAATTCCCTGCTTCTTTCAGATTGGGTTAGGGGAACTTCGTCTGCCTTGTAATGCCAGTTGCAGGATGCATTACACCTGTTCCTACAGTTGAACAGATGTTCCACATTCTACTCATAATCTTGAAAACACGGTTGAGTAGTTCTTGTTCTGCTTGTCAAACTGGCTACAGGATGCATCTCTCTTCTTACGATTCATTTAAGTATTGAACACCACCCCATAATTCCAAGCTCACTTTGGCATATTTCTTGACTCCCACTGTTGATGTGGAAGTTTGTCCGGTTCTCGCTGTTTGCTTACTTCCATCATTGTAATTTTGATTGCTTGCAATATGACACTGTTTACTTACAGTTGGGGTTTGTGTGTGTATATGTATGTATGTATATTGCTCACAGCCTACTCACCCTGGCCATGTTACCATATTTCTCCTCAATTGATTCTTCAGCATTGTCCTCCATCTCGTAATACCGAGACAGGATGGGGAACCTCATCTGTTCGGTTGGGGTTGGGGTGAGTCTTTCTACCATTTCTTCTGAGAATTTTCCGTTATTGTTTAGGTCTCGATGCCACCTGTTTCACAACATGTCACTTCTTCACTGACAAAGTTCCATACCTATTCCAGAAGTGGTGCAGTCTCCCTCTAGTGTGCTTTCATACAGTTACTATGCACAATTGTTAGATTGCCTGGGGATGCTTTCCTTAGGGAGTATATTATTCTTTCTGTTACACCGGTTCCTCCACCTACTCAGTGTGGGATTCTAGCTTTATATGTGTGAGCAGAAGTATGAATAGTATTGGAAGTTATCATTTTCCTACACTGAAAATATATTTCCAATAGATATTTGCCTCCTGTCACATACTTCCCATCCTTCCTCCCTACTTCTGATGTTTATCTATTTTATGGTGTGCATAATCTCAAAAGTGAGGTACACAGAATATAATACAGAGGGAACTAAATACTGAGGGAGTGTATGTTGTTCTCCTATCGGTGGAGAGATATATCAGAAATCTATTTTCAGTGTTGGAAAATTATATATTTCAGGAAGTTAGAATGAGTACTATTTTGGGATAAAAGTAGTGGATTTAATTATAATAAGCCTATTCTATTCAGCATCAGATATCAGACCTAGGATTGTGCAGATCAGGAACTATTTGAGGGAAGGAAAACAAAAGGGAATGAGAAGAATGTGGATGATAAACTTAAGAAAGTTATAGTTGTAAGTGATACCTTGATAAGGCATGTGGATAGGATAACCTGTGGGGTAAATAGGGTGAAAAGAATTATATTATCCTACTCCCAGAGGCACAGGTAGAGGATATAACTGACTGAGCAAGAGATATATTAAAGGAGGCTAGCAATGATGCAGTTTTTGTTGTGCACATTGGGGCTAATGATGTAGGGAAAGGTAAGTCAGATGAGCTAATCAATAAGTACAAGGGGTTGATAAAGGTATTTAAGAAAAAAAGGCCATAACTTAATCGTGTCAGAGATACTGCTGAGAATTAATTGTGGGGATGAAAGTAGATGTTGGTCAAAAAGGCTACTTGCTAGGCTTAGGTTAATATTTAAGGATGAGCAGATTGGCTGGTTGAACTTTTGGGATCAGTTTGATGAGAGGAGGAAGCTTTTTGAAATGGATGGTTTTAAGATGTAGAGAAAAGTTTAACATAGGAAATGAATATATAAGTAGTTGTAAGGGTAGGCTTAATTGTTACTATTGTAATTCTAGAAGTAGAAATAAAATAAATGACTAGAGCACTGGTAGGAATGGAGGATTTTAATATAATGGGAATAACTGAAACATGGTTAAATATAAATGATTTTGATGACAGAAATTTCTTTGAAATACAGGGTTACAGGCTATCTAATAGTGATAAGAGTACTAAAGAGAGGCAAGGAGTGACTTCATATGTAAAATGTGAGTTACATTCTGTTGAAGTTAAGGATATGAAAGATAATAGCAAGGAGATTGAATCCATTTGGGTTTCTTCTTGCGGATATAAAGGGAAAAAGCTTTTAGTTGGACTTTGTTACAGACTATAAGATGATTTTGATGAAATCAGTGAGAAACTTTATGGTGAGATTAAGGTTTCAGCTGTTAATGAGGTCATAATTATGGGTGATTTTAATTTCAGGCATATAAATTTGGAAATCTTCAGTCAAACCATGAGTGAGAAAAGCTTTTAGAAACTGTTCAAGATGGTTTTCTTCAGCAATTAATCAAGGAACCTACTAGAAACAATGCTATTTTAGATTTACTGTTAACTTCAAATATAGAAATGATCGAGAGGGTGGAAATTGGGGAACATCTGTGTGCAAATGATAATTACTGTATCAGGTTTGATGTTTTGCTGCATATTGAGATCAGGGATAATGATATTTTGGTTACAAGTTT
>NW_013667948.1:84072-85140 GCF_000517525.1 Limulus polyphemus
CAAAATAGCTAATTTTGAAGAACGTTATAAGAATTATCTGTTGAGAATTGGACAGCCGAGTTATTTGAAGACACTGATCAAATGTGAAATTTGTTTAAATATTCAAGATAAACATATTCCTTATAGAAAGAAAAGGGTGGATGCAAGTAAAAAAGGGTATAAGAGATAAAATTAAAGAAAAAAAATCATACATTTAAGAAATTTAAATTGAGTGGTATGATGGGAGACTTAGATTATAGAATATCAAGAAAGTTGGTCAAACAGGAAAGTAGGACATCAGAAAGGGTGTATGAAAAAGTTTGGCTGAAAATGTAAGAATTAATGGAAAGGATTTCTTTAAATACATTAAGGGTAAATAAATGTTAGGATGGGGAGAGGACCCTTGAGGGATGGTAAAGGAAGGTTTGTATCTGATGATTATGAGATGGCTGTGTTGTTTAATTCTGTTTTTTCTTCAGTTTTTACAAATGAAGTTTTAAGCAGTATTCCTCATCTTGAACATTTAATAAATGGAAACAAGATGGTGGCATTAATTCTGAGCTTATTAAAAGAAATTGGAAGTTTTTAAGAACAATAAGGCTCCTGGGCCAGATAATATTTCCCCTAAGGTTTTGAAGGAAATTAAGAATTGGATATGTGAGCCAGTTGCTGCTATCTTTTTTTTAAGTCCTTAAACAGTGTGCATCTGCTAGAGGATTGGAAGTTAGCTTATGTCACTCTACTTTTCAAGGGAGGTAATAAAAAATTGTTCCAGTAATTATAGGCCAATTAGTCTTACATCCGTTGTGGGAAAAGTTTTGGAAAGTCTGATAAAAGATGCTTTGCAAAATGTTAACAAAGTTTAGAATTTTATTGGATAGTCAACGTGGTTTCACTAAGGGAAAATCTTGCCTTACAAATCTTTTGACATTCTTTAAAAAAGTTACTGCTTATGTAGATGAGGATAAGAGTATGGATTTGGTGTATCTGTATTTTCAGAAAGCATTTGACAAGGTGCCACATAAAAGGCTTGTAAAAAAATTATCTCTATAGGTGTGGGGGATAAGTTAGCTAATTGGATAGAAAAGT
>NW_013667948.1:85402-93674 GCF_000517525.1 Limulus polyphemus
ATAGTTTTAGTTTCTTAGTTTAGAAGATGGGACAGCTGAGATGAACCAACAGCTCCCTTGTTGTCCCTAAACATTGTTATGTTATAATTATCCATCTATTGGCAATCATAAAAAAAATCTATTTGATTTAAAAAATTAGATTCTATTATCTTTAACTAGATGGCATTTTTGGAAGATAATTTAGTAAATTGGACTACCATGTATAAGCCTTTATTAAAATGTATAGTTTAGGATCTGAACAGATTTAACATTCAGCAGAATGTTTAGTTATTTTGGGTGATGTATGATGATATTTTTGTAAACCATTTTAAATTGTGTTTCATTTTAATTTTTCTTGTAAACCTTGAGGTGATGGGTGAAAATATTTTGGGTGCTTTCATACTAGTTAATTCAATGTTAATTGTATAATATTTTTTAAACAATTTCTATTATATATTTAGCCAAATACATATATTAAAGATTAATTTTGTGGGATTTCTTACTATATTGCAGCAATTTATTACCTTCTTTGCCACATAATTTGGTAATTATAGATTGTAATGAGATGTAAATTTATGACTTTAACATATATTAATTTATTTCTCATGAAACAAGTGAATGTTTATCCTTAACTTAGGCTTCTCAAGTTGTGATTACACTAAGAGATTTGTTTCAAGTAATTCTGGACTCAAAGCAGAAAGAGATTGAAAAGATTAAACAAGAAAGGGATGATAAAAAAGAACCAGATGAAAAGGTGATTATATAGTTTTTAATAATTAGGAAAATATATATTTTAATTACATTGAATTAAAAATGGAAACCAAATACCTAAAAATGTGTAATTATTTTCAAAATTTTTAAAAACCTCATGTATTGTAATAGAATTTATTAATCTCATGAATAAGTTGTATATTTTTAAACATAAATTCACAGTTATATTTATGATGTTGAACCTAAGACATGAAATATTTTTGCAATTATAAATTTATGATCGTGTCCTATTGGGAAAAAAAATGTGCAAAAGCTACTTCCATAACTGATTAGATATACTCATATATATATATATATATGTATATATATATATTTTTATAGATTAAGAGATATAAACCTGACTTGTCAGAGTTATTGAAGCATAAGAAAATAAAAACAACTTCTTTGTGCCAAAATAATTGCATGAGATAAACATATTTCTTTTTACTATATTATATTTAGCAGAAATGTTTGAACATAACTCTTCAAATAACTTTGAAGGTCTTTCCTTATAATAAGTAAAAATTTATTAGTTAGCTTCATGGATACAGTGTTGTTTTTTTTTATATCCAGAATAACAACATTGTTGAAATGAACCTTGGTGGAACAGAAGAATCTGTTCTTATATCCAGCACTGCTGAAGAGGAAAATATTTATGCAGTAAGTATGCAACTGATAGCTCCTTTTACTAATTATCTGATCAAAAACATCTCAGGTGTGAAAAAAAGATCAGCCAAAAAATGATTCTTTGTATGATTTAAAGGAATGAAATCAAAATTGGTGGCAAACTGATAGCTACACTTATGTCATTGATAAGAATTATACACCAAATATTCCTTCATTAGTTGGTCAGGCCACGTTTTTTTATTCAATTTGGGACATGATAGTGGATAAAACAAAATACATGGCATAGCTAACTAATGAATGAATATTTGCTGTAAAAGTCTTATAAATGCTATAAGTGTAGCTTACATTTTGATTTCATTTCTTTAAGTTACACTTTTTTTTCACACCTAAGGCATCTTGATTAGATATCATGACTTTTTATCAATACACACCGACAAATCACAGCAAGTAAGAAAGTAACACTTGATAGTAACCCACATTCACTTTAGGATTGCAACCTAATATTTGGAACAGACCTGTACTTTACAAAACCAAACAGGTTCTTTAAAATATTTGGTGGTAGTTTTTTCTTTCTAAAATAGTGTTAATAACTTCCTTTTATAGTAACACCATGAAATCTAGATTAACAGTTTCTTGTCATCACCCGCATGCACTCAGTACAGCCGTATCAAACATCATTAATTACTTAAGCTAATATCATGTAATACTAAATGATCTCGAATTAGGATAATTCCATAAATTAACAAATTTGGGCTTAAAAGATGGCAATGAATAATCAATAATAACTGTCCGCTTGTGTGGTAACCTCAGGGTTGTTAAGTTAAACAAGCTACTAAAACTATATATTATTTAAGATTGAACATAAGCAATGTTTCTTTTATTTTTTTGTATTTGGCTTATCTTATAATATTTATAGAATAATTGTATATGTGTCTGTTTATCAGTGTTATGTTACAATGTCTAACATGTAATTTGAAGATTTTTGTTTACAGTGTAGTTTTATTTCTTTGGTTACTTTACCTATTTTCTTTCTTTCTTTTGTTTTGAGTTAATCAAGTGTACTACAACTAAAAGCACTGTAAAAAATATTACACATGTTGATATCATATTAAATCTGTTATTAGCCAAGCTTTCACAGCTATCTCTAGAACTGCTAACTGAACATTCTACAGAATATGTATTTAAAAAAAGTTTAATTGTTGGAAGTATGACAAGAATGATGCATGCTGTCATGGAAACATATTTGTATAAACTAAACAATAATGCTTTAATCCCCTTGCTATGATCATCTTTTTCTGTGCATGTCATTTGGTTTTTCTGAGTTACATTCAAGATTTTCTTTTCATGGTATACGAATATACTTGGAATAAAACATACCTAATAATCCAAATTTTAACATTATATAAGTTTTAAGTTCTTAGTTTTACAAGGCATTATTAAATAAAATCCTAAATTGTGACGTTTGCTCTCTAGGCATCCCCTCTTCTCTAATTTATTAACCACCCCTCCAAGAAGTACAAAATTTAACTTAAGTTACTCATTATAATGTTATCGCTTATGGCAATGTAAAATTTTTAATTTTTTTCAATCTCATTTGGTTAGAGAGCCATAAAATAGAAAATTGGACCTCTTTTGCCATAACTATCTGTCACATCCTCTCTTTTAGAAATTGACAATAGTTGTCTTTGATGCTTAATGCTATATTATGAATATTATTAAGACTTTTTGGGTTTATATGGAAAATGAAAAGGTCAAAGGGCAACCAAACAGTGTGGCTGAATTGTGGGGAGCAATATGGGATATTAGGAACAATAATTAACAACTGTAAATTAATAAACTTATGGCAGCATAAAAACAAGTTATACTGTTTAAATGTAAGTGCGTTGTACAGTTTATTTGCTTTTCTTTTGTATTTTCCAGTAATCATGTATTGTGCTAAGGACAAATTGAGCATTTAGCTACAATTACTCACTGTTTGTTACTCACGTATATGTATATCGCCTGTGTGTTTCCATATTCATTTCCAAGGTCATATATATATATATACATAGTTTGAGGAGTCATATTGATAACAAAAAATCTAATATTTCATCTCATTAAGCAATTTGATTTTTTGTCTTATTACACTCAGTGGAAAGAACTACTAATTTTTTTATTATTATTATTAATTTTGTATGTAAAATGTATAGGGAATACCCTCAGCAGTAATTAGTGGAATGATTTGCAATTTTGATGATATTACATGTTTAATTATTTGTATAACTCCAATGTTACTAGACACTATAACCAACAAAATTATGGACCTACATGCAATTTAGTGCACAAACAGTAATTCTGGCATGAACATAGTTTTATCCATCAAATTTAATTTGCACTATAATAGATTATAAAATGCTAGTTGAACTTATTAACTCATTCAACCAAGTCATGTAATATTTGTTTATATATAATAAATTTATAGTTTCTACATGTGTGTGTGTATATGATTGTATGATTATTTCCATGACTATATATTAATTTCTCGGTGTACAACATAGGAGATCAAAAATCCATCAATACCAGAGACTGTTGAAGTTGAACAAGAGGAAATAATAGCCAAAGATTCTGTTGCTGTAGACAACTTGTTAGGTCTGCAGTTTGAATTGAACTCTTTACAATTGGTAAGGTGTTCTCAGATTCATGTATTTTTTTTAATGATGGATAGTTTTAAAAAATATATACTCTGAATTGTGTAATATTTGGTGTATTGTACTATATGTTATCATTTAAAGTTTTTGTTTTATTATATACTATGTACCATTATTAGATATATATATATATATATATATGAATAAATTTACACTAGAAAGTAATCTTTTCACACATTCCATAATAGGTCTCAGTAATATTATTCAACAGGAGTAAAAATATTAAGTTAGTACAAAATTGAATAAGAAAAAAAAAGTGTTACATAGAAAATAAAATGTCAATAACAAAATTGCCCCAGGGAAACAATAAAGCAACAACATGTTTATGGGGTGAGTTAAAAGAAACCAAACAGAAATAGAATTTCATGTATTTGTGGCATTATTTTATATCTATCCATTTTTTTCTTTCTCTCTCTCTCTCTTCAGTTTATTTAAATGTGGAAATATAATGGGCATTTTTACTGTAGGATTTTCATGAGAAGTAAAAATCCATAGGTGGAAATTTTACTTAGAGTAGTTGATGCTAAGAATTAATTTTGTTTCTAAATTCATTGTGAAGTTGATGAACTTGTTACAAATTATTAAATACACAAAAATATTTCTCCATCAATAAACTGAAAACTATTTTATTTACATTTTCGTCAGTACAGATGTATGTTTGCTTGTTTGTTTTAAATATTTATGCAAAGCTACACAAGGGCTACTAGCTGTTCCTAATTTTGAACTGATTTACTATTCAACATCACCCAATGTCATATCTTGGGCTACTCTGATTGAGTAGTTGGATTTGATCTATTACTTATAATATGCACATAGAACCAAAGTGCAGAGCATGAATTTTTTTTTCCTTGTAGCATGGTATAAAACATGGTTCCTTGGAGTCACAGTCCACCATACAATACTTTAAAAATGTACATATGCAATATTGATTTAACATTCTTACATTATCTTTCTATTTTTTTTTATTATATAACTTGTGATTTTTATCTTCCAATTTTCTGTTGACGGAGTTGGATTATAGCAAGTCAGTGAAAATTGTAAAATGTCTTTAGTGCTTTCTCTGTATGTAGTTCAAGACATGTGAGATTACATTACACACTACAGTGAACATAGAAGCATCAAAAGGGTTCCTGTGTGGCCAACCACACAGTCACCACAAACTATGGCTGAATCAATCATGTGACTTGACTTGGAGCCATCTGTAAAATGAAAATAGCAGTGAAGGGGAGGTAGCTCAAATGGTGTTCCAGATTTAAAAAAAAAAAATGTTGAGTTTCTAGTCAGTGGTATCCAAGTTTTATCCACTTATAATAGATCCCTGACCACAATAGGATCCTGGAGAATAGCTTGTCTAACAGTACAGCCAAATCAGTTTCTGTTGTTAAGCTTCTGCCTATTATGTACATGTATTTTAAACTTGCTATCTGGGAAGAGCTTCATATCAGTTGTTAACAACTTTGGAATGAACAGAGGACTCGTAAGCTTTTCCAGATCAACTCTGCTGTAGAGCATTGGCCATCTAGTTTGAACAGACTCTATAAGGAGGAAGTTATCATAACAAGTCTCTGCATTTTCATAGTTTTTAATATTTGAGTGTCATTTTCTGGCTACTGTGTGAGCAGTGTGTTTGCCTACCTATTGCCCATGTTTTACCTTCCTGCTGTGACTTTGGTTCTCATCAGCAATGGCAGTGTTTTAAAAATGTTTCTGTGGGCAATGTATCTTTCATGCAGGGCATTGTCCTTGGTAAAGGTGAACTTCTCCAGCTTACACTGGTTCTTATCTTTTTATAAGCTATTAGGGTTTGCTATTTAGTATGTTGCTTTTCCAGTGTTTTTGCATTTTCCATTTTTTCCATCATAAATCATTTTAATTTATTCATCCACCTTGTTTGGTGCAAATGGCTTTAGATATCTTGCAACTTAAAACTCCAAATCAAATAATTAATACTAAAATATGGCTAAATCTAGGCCTATAGTGTGGAATTTTAGGCATAAAACATTTTAAATTTTAATCATTATTTAAAAGTTTATATTTAAAGATATTCATTTAAGAAACTATACAGTATTGCTCTGTGATAAACATGAACTTAGACACAACTTCCATTACTATAAACAGTAATTAGAATGAACTATTCTTCTGAGTCACTTGTGTCTAGAGTTTAGGATTAATTTATAAAATAATAGATCATGTATAGCAATTAGCCTAGTTCTTCACATTATAAAGGTTATGACATATCAAAACAATACACACCTGGCAAATCTGTATACAGATGTAGATTAAATATGGCCAGATCTGATTTTCATAATGAGCATTAAATGTTTTGTATTTTTAGTATTTATGAATTATGAAATCATTTTCTTTTTCAAATTCCATACATTTTCTATTTCGATAAGTATTTCTTTCTCTTGTTTTTTTCTTTCCACATCTATATGTATTAAAGTTTTTCTGTTGATATCCTGTTGAACAGTTGTTTTTACTAACTTCCCTCCTTTTTTAAATTAATCCAGAAGTTAGTTTAAGAGTATTGGAAAAAAAATATATTTATACACACACATACACTATTTTGAAAAAAAAAAAAATTGGAATAGCCATCCTTTGAAGCTTATTCAAATGTGAATGAATTTATTTTTTATTTTACTCTTTCAAAATTTATGAACAGTTCATTAAACAGAGATAAAAATATGTTGTGAAGAGAGCTATATGAATTAATTTTATAAGTAAGTCAGTCTCTACTCTGAAAACACTAATGCGTGTAATTTTATGAGTAAGTAACTTTATTTAGATAATTATCTAATCAAAAACACCTCAGGTGTGAAGAAAATGGTGGCCAAGAAAGATTGAGCAAGCATCTTAAAGGGATGAAATCAAAATTGGTAGCCAAATTTGTAGCTACAGTTATAACATTGAAAAGAAATTTACAGCAAAGATTCATTATTAGTTAGCCAGTCTGCATTTTTTTGTTCACCTTATATGTGGCCTATCTAACTAACAAATGAATATTTGCTGTAAAATTCTTATCAGTGCTATAAATTAAGCTACCAGTTTGGCTGCGAATTTTGATTTCATCCCTTTAAGTCACATGCTCAGTCATTTTTATGGCCACACCTTTTTTTCACATCTAAGATGTTTTTGATTAGATATCATGACTTTTTCTCAATACACACCAACAAACCACAGCAAGTAAGAAAGTGACACTCGATAGTAACTAACATTAGCTTTAGGATCGCAAACCTATTATTTAGAACAGACCTTTACTTTATAGAACCAACCAGATTCTTTAAAATATATGGTGGTAGTTTTTCCTCTCTAAGACAGTGTTAATAATTTCCTTAAGGTAATCCCATGTAAACTAGATTAACAGTTTCTTGTCATCAATCACATGCACTTGGTACTGCTGTATCAAGCAATATTAGTTATGGTAATTGCTTAAGCTAATATCAAGTGATGCTAAATACTCATTAATTAGGAGAATTTCATAAAATTTAGTAAATTTGTGCTTAAAAGTTGGCAGTGAATAATAACGGTCCACCTGTATGATTCTTTTGAAAACTTGAACGAGAAAATGCTAATCTAGTTTGATTGGCCTAAACAATACTTATGTATCTGTATATGCTTTTACCCTATAGTTTTTCTGCTCTAAATTAGTTGTCTTTAATCCAAATGACAAAAACAAAAACAGTCCACCTTTACTCTTAGGTGAAACTATAGTAAAAATTTCAGACTGATAGCTCATATGACTTTTTTGCGTTGGTGTATATAAAAATTTTGATCAAAATTGAACAATTTTTGTTGAATAATTTTGCATATGTGGCCTATATTTATACCAAATTTGACATCTAATTGTAGGTTGTAAAGACCTATCAGTGTATCAAGTTTGAAACAAATCCATGAAAATTGAGTATGTTTTTCTATCAAATAAAGTTTCCATACTTTTGGTGCAAAGAAAAAAAAAGAAAGAAATTTGATCAAAATTGGAGATTTTATATCTCATATATTTCTTAATGGATTGCCTTGAAATTTGTTATGTGAAGTAAAGATCCAGTAGAGCACATCCACTGAAAATATGTAATAGTTTGGATTACTACAGTACAGAAAGTGAAAAAATTGCTAAACTATGACTCCTGTTTATAACACACACTGTGTCCTGCAGGACACACTACCATGTGTCTTGATATTGAGAACAGAAGTATATATACACCTGGAAAAAAGTTAAGCACCCCCGTGTT
>NW_013667948.1:94271-138469 GCF_000517525.1 Limulus polyphemus
TGTGTCCTGCAGGACACACTACCATGTGTCTTGATATTGAGAACAGAAGTATATATATAATGTTTAACTAAGTCAGTTTCATTAAATATTAACTGTTTTCTCACAAAAACCTACCTAACTTTAATTTTATTTGTATGATTTGAGTTAAGTATTTATTTCTGTTCCATAAAGCTATTGAATTTCTTTATGCTACTTGAACTTTGTATTAAATGTGATATTTTACATACGTATTTTTGTCACCAGGGTATTCAGCAAATGGATAACAGTATAGCAGCTATTGCTGTAGCTTATGATTCAGTAGAAGACATACCAGAAAATGATCCATTTACTTTGGAATTTATCCTTACTCCAAAAAAAGTATGCAGCTTTATCAAGTTTTGTATGTTGATTAATGACAAATATTAATGCCAATACTTTTTGTTTTTCATAATATTTTCATTTGAAGTTTGTGTACAATATTAAAATATTAATACTATATTAGGAATTTTTTTTTATACATATATATATAATTCTGGATTTTTAAGTATATCTCTGATATCTGGAAATTGAGAGAAAAATTATAAGATTTCTGTATGTAAGACACAAAAATAATTCCTTCACAAAAATCTTTTGAAACTGTAAGATTGATTATTTTAACTATGAAATTGGATAATTTGGGCTGTTAAAACTATTTTGATATGACAAAAAGTATATTAGAATTATTTTAAAGTTAGAAAGTTGTTAAATTTATTCCTATCTTATTTGATAACTCCATTTACTATAACTCTTCAGGGTTAATTTGGTTTGTTTTTTGATGGACTGTAAATAATTTCCTTTTTAGTTGTGTTAAACCTACTAAACTCCTTTTCTATCTGCAGGTGGATTTCCTTGCTAGTAAGACAGAAGATGATCTAAACATTTCACACTTAAATAGTCTAAGTCAGAAAGAAAGACGAACTTCTTTAGCCAGTGATGTAGATGTTCCACCAGCCTTGCAGCATACAGCTCCCACAAATTCAGCAGTCTCAATGGCTCAAGCTCAACAGGAAAGCAAAGCTGACAAATATGCAGCTTTCTCTCAGATTGATTTCATACCAAGCATATTTGATGATTCTGACATTAATAAAATGAATCTTTCATCTAAAGAAACATCTCAACAAGATGGCTCTTTTGGAAAATTGGTTAATCAAGAAGACTCTAATAATGTTACAGGCACTTTTGTTATTGCTGATCCTCCTCCTAAACCTTTTAAGTCAACAGATCTGTCTTTTTTTGCAGAGCTTGATCCTCTTGGAAAAGATCGGCCTCTTGTTGAAAAGAAATACTTTTTTTATGAACTTAAGAATCCCCCAAAAAAGGTTCTTAAGGACTTAATTGGGGATAGCACTGATACATCACATGAAACAGTTTCATTTAACCCTGATTCACTGTCAGAAGGTCAAGTGAGTAGTATTTATGAAAGTCCTACTAAGCAATTAATTAGTTTGTCTGGGACCATGCCTTCATACTCCTCATCTTCCAATGTCTCCAGTTGTTCTCCAGTTGTCAGTAATCCTTTCAAATCTTGCATAAGTGATATGTCTTATCCTCTGAGAAGAATATCAAATCCTTTCATATGTGAATCACAAACACCACGTCCAAGGCTCCCTGCACGGTCATCTGAACCTAGTTTTAATATTTATTCCACTCCTTTTTCTAATGTTTCTCATCAAAACTGTGTAACTCCAACTTTGCCATTGCCCAGAAAAAACTCTTTACATTCCTTTAAGGACATTTCAGAAGACCATTGCAATTCATTGTCAAAAGACAATTCTAAACAAGATTCTTTAAGCAAGTCCAATTCCAATCATTTAGTAAGTCCACCAATACCAATTCCTAACAGAAGACCACCATTTTTAACTTGTAGTACATCTCCATATACATCATTTCCTGAAAATGACAGTCCATATGCAGAACCAAGGAAAAATAATCAGTTATTGTTTCAGTCTTCCAACAGTTTTGATTTGGGTACTCAGTTTACAAAAGAATATTCTGTAGGTGTCAGTCAAACAAGTGCAATTTCCAGACTAGGGCCTTCTGGACATGACAGTACTGTGGGAAATTCACTTACTAAACTGAAAGCTCAAAGTCTAGACAGTGCATATACATTACCAGATAAAAATCCTTTTGTAAGAAGTCAACCTAAAAGTTTTTGGCATGAAAATAATAATCATATAGACCCAACGAGAAAAAATAGAGATGAGTTGTTACTTGCCTCATCACCTTCACCCCAAACATTAGAAGGCTACCAGATAGATTTGTCTTCTTCTTTTGTGGCCAGTGGAAACACATCTGCACCTTGGAATATGGAAAAAAAATTCTTTTTTAATGAATTTGGTACTTCAAATGAAGGAACAAACATGTTATTTTCATCTTTAAGTCATTCTCAGTACCCTAGCTACACAAATGGCTCTCAAATTGATAAGACTGGCAAAGAATCAAGTAAAAATAAATCAGTATCTACTCCACTCAGCCCAAAAAACAACAGTTTTTTGAGAAAGTTTGATCCTTTTGCTGATAATTTCTGTCAAATGGATATGAACCAATTGGAAGAAGCTTCTGAAGACCAGGATTCTAAAGTACACAACTATGAATAGTGGCTCAGATATACATTCTAGTGGCTGGACCAGTCCAGAGGTTTGTGTAATCTTCACTTCTTGAAATTTCTACTTCTTCTCATTGAACTTCTTTATGATATCCAGTTTATGTATAACTTTAAGGATTTCTCTTTCTTTTCCTTCTGTTTTTTTGCAGATGCAATACAAATTCCCAACACTTCTGTAAGCTTTTGCTTTGTCAAGACTAAACTTTATGCATACATGCTGTGTTCATCTCTTGTTGTTGAACCCAGCTCTTTGTTTTTAATGTTTTCTGAACCATGCAATTTAGTTTGGAATAATACTATTTTTAAACTTAACTTTTAGCAATTCTTATAATTTCAACTTTTTTCCCTTTAACAAGTTTTAGTTTCTTTATTGTAGTATATAATTTCAAGAGGGAAGGAACAAGATTTCAAATTATATACAATCTGTTGTTTTATATAATCCATAATTAAATCAGGACTATTTTTTGTGCATTTCTTTACTTTTTCAGAACAGAAAAGTAATATGCTATTTATTGTGTGTATGATTTCATGCAACATGTATCTTCTTTGTTGTCCACTAAAGTAACATATACACCAGTATCATTTTCTATAGTTTGTACATTACTTGTTGACAAGTGAAGTAACATGTAAACCAGTATAGTTTCCTATAATTTGTAAGTTAGTTGTTGGCCAGTGAAGTAAAATAGAGATCAATATTGTGGCTTAGAGCTTGTGTACTAATTGTTAACAAGTGAAGCAATATGAAGATCATTATAATTTTCTGTAGTTTCTACATTACCCAGTGAAGGCCAGTATAGGTTGTTAGATCTTGTATGCTACTTTTTGCCCAGCTAAGTAACATACAGATTAATTTAGTTTTTGTGATTCGTGCAGTTGTTTATTAGTACAGTAACATATAGATCGTTATAATTTATAATATCTTCCACATTGTTTGTCACTTGTACAGTGATGTATAGACCAGAATAGTGTCCTATAATTTATACGTTACATGTTGACCAGTCAAGTAACGTATAGGTTAGTATAGTCTCATGTAAGAGTGAAAAAGTGACAAATTACCTTTTATCTAAAATTTTCCTTACCGAAATTTCCTCTTGGTGTCACTCAGCTTATTGACAAATGTCAGTTGATTAATACTGGAATACTGCAGCAAAAGCAAAATTATGGCTTAAATCATCATTGGGGATTTATCTTGCAATTACTGGAAATTAAAACAGAAAAGAAATTGAGAAAACTAAACCCATAATTAAAAAAACAAAAAACTTTCAAATTAGGCCAATTCAACCAGCAATGCATATTCTGAAGAGGAAATTTTCAGCCCAAAGAAAAAAGAATTTTCTCCTTTAATAGGCAAATTTTATTTTCTTCCATTTTACAAGAAAATTTCAATGTAAGTTAGAAGAACTTTCAGTTCTTTTGGCCAGTTCTTTCCTCTTGGCATCACAACAAAATGTTTCTTTCACATGAAGTGGAGGAAATTTTTGGTCATGTGAAAGGATGCAAATATGCAATCACTGAGTCACAAATTACAACTGACCACTTGACACCTTGACAGGCTTCCCAAGGTCACCACAGTATTGTACACTTTAAAACAGTGAATAATGCAGCCATGTAATATATTGTTTTCTTGTCAAAACATATATTTCATGTGAGTGTGGTTATTGTTTTCTGCCATCTTTAATAGGAATGGCTATATTTTAGGCTCTTCCAAAAAAGAAAAAAAATAGTCTGCCAAGCTTGCTAGCTGTGCATGCCTTGTTCTTTGTTGTGTGATAGAAACTTTGTCTTCTACGTGAGTTTGATCAATCCTATCATACATTTTGATTGATTTAATAGCTGATTGATCAAAATGTATCAGTAGTCCTTGTTTAAATTTGAGGTGTAAAGTGATTACACTCTGATAATATACCGGTGTACTAATACTAATGACATCCACAGGGTAAGGTTGGGTGGAAGGATGGTTACAATGCTAAGAAGTGTAGACAGTATTTGGACTGGATTGATAAAAAATGGGTTAAGTTAAGGTAAGTAGCCCCTAGCCCTTGATCACTTATTTTCATCCTTGCCATTGGATAAAATACTTCATCATTTGCCTTTAGCCCTAGATAAATTTCCTTATATAAAGAATATCATAATATGCCATTTTTTTTCACCCATGGTCTTATGTAATTTGTATTCTACATAGTTTGGTTGTAGAATAACATACAGACCAGTATGATTTCATTTAATTATTGACCAGTACAACAACATATACACTAATTTGATATCACATAAACTCTTGCTTTCAACTTGCTTGTTGACCAGTAAAACATTTACATACATTTGAAGTAGTATTTATAGTTTTGTAAATAAACAGGGACAAATGTGTGATTTGCTAACATATGTATTGAAATGTGGTTGTTTATTTATTTTTTGATTAATATTTGTTCTAGCAGTTGTTTTTGTTATTTTGGTTAGTATCCTAGTTTTATTGAAACAAAACAGAAAACGGCATCATATAAAATACAGTATTGGAAATAAATATGGAAGCTAAGGACAAAGTGGATATATAATGCATATTATATTAAGCAAATATGCACAGACATAAGCACAATGCATTATAACAGAAATAATGCACAGAAAAATGAATATGTTTTTCAGAACGTTAATATTTGGTATTTGACCCCTTTGCTTTATACAGAGCTTGACATTGTACTTTTATTATCTCATACATATCATCAATGAAAGGCTGTAACACTTTCCACAACTCATTCAAGTTCTTTGGTTGCTGTTTACTTTTCACAGCATACACATAATCCCATATGGCTGTGACATCTTGTTATGTTGAAAGATGAAACCCTTACCCAGTGAGATGTGTTCTGGAGGTAATGGCATGATGGATCAAAACCTTCCTGTATCTGTCAGCAGCCAGGATACCTTTGATTTTATGTAAGCCCTTGACACTCTTGGCTGACAGTTGTATTGATTCATCCCCATTCTGTAACTGCTGTACACTGACTGTTATACCTCCATCCAGTCCATCTCCAAACAAGCTGCCATTAGTTATTGCCCAACTTTGGATTTTCGTCTGTAAAAAGCACGTTTTTCAAGGTTTGATCATCCCATTGTTTCATTTGTGTTGCCCATTTAAGTTTTTTTTGTTTTGTTGCTTCTCAGCAAAGGTTACTGATTGGCAACATGCCCATTGAAACCATTTTCAATAATGAGTTCTTGAAGAAATGTTAACACCTGTATTTGCAGCAAGGTTTTTTGAAAGATCTTTACTGGATCATTGCTTATCATGCAAAGAATTTACTCTAAGGAATTTTATACCACTTTTGATAACTTTTGGGTTTTTTCCTTGACCACTTCTATTCTCAACAGTACTATTTTTATCTTCCTTTTTCAGAGTCTTGCATATAGCACTGGGTGAAATGTAAAGTTGGGATGTGGCCTATCCATAGGAGTAGCCTTCTTGAGTCAAAATTTTGATTTCTATACGCTTATTGAGTGTTCTTCCCTTCCTAGGAGCCATCGTATTCACCACATGTTTCAAGCTCTACAAGCACATCACACTGCTTATACTTCTAATAGTTCTTGTACTGGTTTGGCACTTTCACATTGGTTGCCTGACACCCAGTCACAATGTGGTATGTCAACACAATACTGCATAAGGCACCATTTCATTCTTTACACAAGTGATATTATTCTGTCATATGTTATTTGCATTGTATACCTGCTTTACCCTCTGTTTCCATAATTATTTTCACTAGTGTATGTCATCAATATCCCTTCATGCAAATGAATAGAAACATCTGTGATTTGATAACACATACTTATAGATGTACAACATATTGTTGATGCATAGATATCTTCATAAAAAGTTTTATATTTTGTACAGTTTTAAAGTAAAGTATGCAAAAGAAGTTTTTTTGGGATATGGTGTGAATATGCTAGAGATCGGATACTTGTTTTACATGTTAATATCATAGCATGTAAAACTAACCTTCATAAATGAGAAAAATAGAATAATTCATGTTTATAAATGTTTAGAACAAAATCAGCTTGCCCCCTCACTACTATTTAATAAACTTAACCCTATCAGTAGAAAATTGACTGCATTACATCAAGCATTTTGGTAAGAATTCGTACAGCTACAACTTTGAATATCTATTGCTTGGACAGGATTAATAGAAATTGTATATTTTATATTTGAATTCAAATAGTTCCTGAAGCATTTTATATTGTTCTTAAGATATGATGTTTGTATGTGAGTACTGGTTCTGTCTTCAGTGTATCTTGGGTAGTGCTTATCGTAAATCACAAAATGTGACGAAGAAGAAAATTGTCTTTTACTTAGTGAAATGTTTTGTTGATTTTTGCCTAACTCATATCTTACTTCTTCATTTGATCTTAATCTCATCTGGATTTTGAGTCGGCTGCTTGGGTTTCTTGTATTAGCCAAGAATCTTTATACTTGGGTGGCTGGTTCTGGCAGCAACCTTAAAGGATGAGCATGTTCAGTGACAGAAATTCAAACCAGTAGGTTGCAAGTCGAGTGCCCTAACCACCAGACCTCCCTATCTCATATTTTACTGCTTAAAAGATGCATATGTTTTATTTTAGAAAGTATAAATCAATACCTTAATAACAAGTTATGCATTCCGTTTTTGTTTGTTTGAACTTGAGCACAAAGTTACACAATGGGCTCTCTGGGCTCTGCCCACTACAGGTATCAAAACCCAGTATATTTGTGTATTGTATAGAGTTTATGAAAAACTTGCATTTGTTGTTATTATGTTTGTAAAAGATTGGTTACATGTGATAATTATATTTTATTAACTTTATTTCCTTTTTAAGAATCTGAACTTTGAATTCATTGTGTTTTTTGACTGGATATAGTTATATAAATATAGACTATGTTATTATAACATCTTTCATTTAGGTTTTGAGTTCTTATGTCATGTCCTGTAAAGTGAGTGATGTAGCAAATGTTAATTTTTTTTGTCTTTTTACGGGAGCCACTTTACATAACATTAACAGTTTATAAGGAAGAAAGACAATAAGGCAATATGTACATTATACATATAAAGTATTGTTAGTTTAATATTGTTTAAAAAATTAATAATAATCTTTAAGAACTTCTGTGACAATTTTAATAGACTTAGATATAAAATTATATATATATTTTTTTTCATATATACTTACCCAGAAGAAGTCTGAAATTCCCTTGCTACAAATGACAAAGTCAAGCATCTTTATACTGTGGAGGAATTGTGAATATTGCTGAATGTCTTACAAGAGATAAGACATTTTGTGTAAGGAATTGTAGATGAATGACAAGGTGTTATTTGGAATTATAAAATGAAATACCAGAAATAAACAAGATTTTTTTTAAATTCAAGGTATTAAACTTTTTTAACTCTTTCACTGCCATGTGCACATGGTTCCTCCACTAGGCCACTGCTATGCAAATTTGGAATTTTGTATCACTGTGAAAAAAGAGCAAGTTTTCCCATCAAACTTCCTAATCTTTACTGCTTTCAAATTTCAGATAAATAATAAAACATTAAAACATGTGTATATCTGAAAATAAACTGGCACTTGGAGAGTTGTTTATCTATAAATATGGCAGTGAAAGAGTTAAAACTCATCATAGTGAGATGTTGTGCCTTTAAAAATGAAGTTGATATAATATTAGTGATACACTTTGTAATGCAGGAAATGGTATACCAAAGGATTTCTTGAACCCAAAGAAATTGTTTATTTGTATATGTGCTTGAAGTAGATGGAGTCTGAGTCTAAGTCTTTCAGATAGAAAGTCTAGTTCTTAGCCTTGTGGTACTTACAAAGTTTGCTGAATTTAGCTTCTTCTTTAGTGACTAAAATATGCTACTGAAATGCAATACATACTTGTGTACAGGAACAGTAGGAATTCCAAAAGTATGTGAAATTACAGCTATGTATAAAGAGCCTGTCATAGTTGTTTTTAACAAATTGGCTTAAAAATTTAAAAACTGTGGATATTTTTTGTACCCTTCTTTAAAGTATGTTAAAATAATTTTCTTTATACTTGTTTATAACTAACCATATCTTTAGCTAATAGTTATTATAACACATTTAAAGGACCTCTTACTCAAGTATATACAAATATATTAGCTTTTGAAAGGATGTTTAAAAATTGTTTTAAGCTATTTTTATAACTCAAACCTTAGTTAAAAAATTTTGTGTGGATATTTTTTGTACCCTTCTTTAAATTATGTTATAGACATTTCCTTATACTTAAATTGTTTAATTAGCCATATCTTTAACTGGTAATATATTATGACAAATTTAAAGGACCTCCTAATCAAGTAGTTAGTGTACATGCAAATATATTAGCTTTTAAAAGGATTTTTACAAATTAATTGTTTTTAAGCTATTTTTATAAGTCAAAATGTTGTTTAAAAAATTCTTAATTAGATATTTT
The DNA here is from genome assembly GCF_000517525.1 of Limulus polyphemus. Classification (NCBI taxonomy): domain Eukaryota; kingdom Metazoa; phylum Arthropoda; class Merostomata; order Xiphosura; family Limulidae; genus Limulus; species Limulus polyphemus. Next base: position 103,340 of record NW_013667948.1, read on the forward strand.
TATTAATTCAACTCATGGAATTCATTTGTAAGTGTATGTGCATAGTTGTTTTTCAAAGAACATTGAGATTTAAGAGGGTTTACTTATCTTTTGTATAATGTTTGTAGTTAAGGAGAGAAGGAAACGTGAGTTTCTTTAGTAACATGAAAACAGATTTGTAGGAAATCCAGTTCTTGTTATAGTAACAAATAGGAGTTCTGAAGTAATAACAAACGAAGTTATCACTAATAATTTTAGTAAAAATATAAACTTAAACATCTGGAAGTATTACAGTTGAACCAACAAATGTACATAGATGTTTTTTTTATTAGACTTTGTTTTATATATATATATTAACACATGTATTGATATTATATTACTTCCTACTTGAAAAAACTATACTAGAACAAGATTTTTTAATTCAAATTAACTTTTTTTAAACTTTGCTAAAGTGAGACGACATGCCTTTAAAGGTGGAAATATTGGTGAAACTGATAAATGTTGAAGTCATTATTCGAGAATGTTGCATTATACTTGAAAGATTTATTACAAATTTTATATTTTTTAGACGATTCCGAGAATTAGGATTTATGAAATGAATGATAACTTATTTTTGAAGCAATTTTATTGTAAACATAGAAATAGTTTTTAAGATTTAAATTGATTTAGGTGATTTTTTTTTTGTTACAGAGAAAGATCTTAGATTTTAAATATATATATATATATATATATATTTAATATGTTTTTTAAAACTTGTGACCAAAAGAAGAAAAGCTACTTCACTTAATGTTTGTTGGTGTGTTTTCAGAAGTGTACTAATGTTGTTGAGGTAGCTTCAGATTTAGACTTTTTAACATCTTCAACCTTTTTTCTTGTGGCTTGTTTTATACTTGACATCAGCTCTCTCTCTCACTGCATGTTAAAAAGTCATGATGTGTAGTTGTCAGTGTTGAAAATGGCAGATGTGTTATTGAAATAAAATTTTAAAAACTAGTAGTAGTTAAATGTGGGGGCACATTTAGGGTGTGTGGGGCCCTGGGCCGATGGGATTGTGGGGTGGCTGAGGCCGTATACAACATATTGTGTTGTGTGATTTTTGGGGTTGCATCTTTTAACTACTCTTCACATTCCAGTAGTAAAAGAAATTAAATAATTCTAAAATATGCCATTTTTTTACTCAAAACAAAATGTAATGTTAGTAATTTTTTACATAAAAATCACGTTTTTCACATTTTAACTATCAATAAAAATCATACTTTATCTGTATCATACAAATCATACATAAACATGTGGTGTTACAGATTTCAAAATGGGTATCTGTGAAAACTTTTTGCATTGAAAAGTCTTTAATGAGACCACCATTTTTCTGAAAGTGCTATGTTGTATGCTCAGAAGTGTTAAAAGAGCACAATCAGTCCTGTCCCATCGTACTTTGAAGGTAGTTCTTTATTAGCTTTAATTTGGAAAATGAGCACTCTCCAGTACAGTACAGCATAGCTGAGAATTGTACTATTTCTGACTCAAGGCTTTTCTCCAGGTCATGTGGATAGCATGTGACAACCTTAGCTGTGGCTCCTCTGAGATCAATTGTTGTAGATTGAGCATGTCTGATAGAAATCCAAACCTTCCTCTGAGAAATCCAAACCTTCCTAGAAGAACTTCATATGCTTCAAGCTTCAAGTTTATCAATGATAAGAAAGTAGAAACTCACTCTAAACTTATCTCTATGTAATAGTTGAACATCCTCCGCTGTGCTTAGCTCATCGTGGTGTCGTTTCTGCTTACGAACACGTTGTTTATCATCCTTATAGCCACGTTGACCACACTTTTCAACACCTCTGTTCAAATTCATCAAACTGTGGCTGCAATTCTTCAACAAATTTTAAAAGAGACTCAAGTAACTGTACAGCTGCGTTGATTGACAGACCAGCTTTTTGCAGCTGCAAATTTGTTTTGCAGAATCTGTCCAAAATTGTATGCCACACTTCCAGCAAAATAGCTATTTCAACTTCTTTCAATTGTCAGACACGACCAGTTGCTTCAGCCCTGGTTTAGCTGTTTCGTTGGCATCTGCTGATAACTCCTTAACACTGTGCGATGTTCATTGTATCCTTCACTAAGAACTTTGATAACATTAGCCCGCGCAAATCTTTGTCAACTGTCAAATTTTTATTCTCGCTATTTTACAACGCTTCACAATACTTTCTCCAGCAATGAGTAGATGCCACAAGGTAGGCATAAACCTTCTCAACTAGATTAAACAATACTACAGCAGCAGGGCAACTTTCTACTGCACATTTGCCCACCAAGTTTAGAGAATGACCCATGTAGCTTTGTGTACCACGATATTTGCCAGACATATTACTTACGTTATCATATGACTGATCATGGCAATGGGTATTCTCTTCTCCTGGAGAAAATTCAGAACAATCTCGGCTATTTATTTGCCTGTGTGACTAAGCATGGGTATGAACTTCAAATATCATTCAACTGGTTCTGCTGGCAAGAAATAGCATATGGTAAAACTCAGTTAAACAATATGAGATGTTAGGTGTAGAATCTACAGAAATGGAAAAGTACTTTTCATTTTGAACTTCATTTATAATTGAAGACAAAACTTTGTCTGCCATCAGTTGAATAAGTTCTTCACAAATGAAATGTGATAAGTAGGATGTGTGTGTCCACTACCTTTATTTGCATGCTTACTGATATGTTCACAAAGGAACTTTAATACGTCCACACAACAGTTTTCGTTGTTGGTAATGTTTTATGTACGACCTGGAGCATGATATGTCATGCGATAATTTCATGACTGAAATGAAATTAGAATTGTTAGGTTAAGGTGTTTGTTCGACTTTTAATTCTGTTATCTACAAATGTATTAGTTTAGGCAATTTGAGCATAAAAATAATAAGTTTTTTACCCGCAGTGATCTGATTGTGTAAGATATTTACAAGTAGAGAAGTATTCGCTTAGTAATTGCTCATTGCTGTCGTCTGTTCGATATCGTAAACCAAGATAATGGTTCATAATTCCAAACAACACATTAAGACCCTTGTTATTGACTGCTAAGGCTGTACATCCATATATAAAAATGTAGAAAAAAGCATGCATGTTAGACTTACAAGAAAGTGAAAGTCCGCTCAAACGGCACGTTTGTAATTCTTTTTCTTAATATTATACTCTTGCCAGCTTACAACAAAAATGGCTTGGTATATTGCACCCAAACGTTTTGTAGAAACTAAATAAGGTACTGCGGAGGTCTTGAAAAGTTGATTTGCTTCTTCTATATTTTACGTAAGCTAAAAAACTCCATAATTCTAGTGTAAACGATGTTATCATTGCCTATTGAAGTTAGCTTTCTTACAAATATATAGTGTTCCTTTAAAAAGCTTGAGTACAGGATTTACCAGCCAATAATAGATGAATATTAGATGACTGTAACATGTGGATATTCAATGGTTTGTACACTATACAATTGGTGTTTTTAGGGAGCAAACCCCTAAATTTATTATGTATGAAGTGGAGGAGTAAAAAAATCAATACACATAATATTAAATTTAGATACACACATTCGTAGAATAATTACTTTAAAAGACACAAAGGTTTATTTAAAGTGATGTTTTAGACGTCCGTTGTATTTGAAAAGGCTGCTTTTCTATTAGTAAAATTTTATACGCGCTTAGTGGAGGTTGTATTTTACTCTAGGCATATATTTGCCCATTGCTATGTATCACATATAGAGACTTTAGTTACATAGAAACTATAAATGCTCACAATATTCTCAAATAAATCTCCAGCTACAGGTTAATATTTTACATCCCGAATTAATGCGATCAAATAGTCAATAACTACATGAACTGTATCAGCTAGCTACTAGCTATGTTTATTATCATTACAATGTATAAAGTTAGCTACCATATCAAGTAATCCTTTGCCCATAGTTGAGCATAAAAAAGTCAGCAAACAAGATAAATAAAAAATTCGAAATTTAAAAACCCGCAAATAGGAATCGTAAAAAAGTAAGCAAACAAGGTTGGAGATACTGTAGACATTAGTTATTCAAACTACAAACCCTTATTTTGGCTCCATCCTGTTACCTAGAATTAAATTTGGTGGAATCAAAATAGGGATTTATGGTTTGAGTAAATGATGTCTACAATATCTTTAGTGTTATTTGCGTACTCTTTTTTTATGCTTTTAAAAACCTGTTTGCAGGTTTTTAAATTTCCATTTTTATTTATCTTGTTTTAATATTTGTTTCGGTAATAGCAACGTCTTTAGTATTAAGCCAGTCACCCATTTTACATAACATTATCCTGCATACACACACGTACGCGCCACTTTTGAGAAAGTTACTAGTATCTTAAACTTTTGACTTGTTAATTAGATTAAAATGACGAACAACTATAAGGTTTATAATTATGTTAAACTTTTAAAACTAACCTTTATTTTTCATTTATTTAGTTTATTATAGTTTAAACGTATAATCGTAGTTCATCTCAGAAAATTTGATCATTTTGCTACATTGTTAACTGTTCAAACACAGCTATCTGATATTGGTATTTAAACTGTACACTTAAAATAAAACCAAACTTTAATATAGCGAATACTTGGTCTTTAAGTGTCATATTGCTTTCTACAGTTTGTCATTATTTTTACGGAGTTCTTTTGATAATTTTATAGTGGAAAAAATACTAGTTCTTTAATATATCAAAAAAAAAGGAACTAACATTGGCTGTTTTAACACATTTATGTCGAATTAACAAAATGTGAGAGCCCAGTTTTAAGTTTTTCATAAATGTTGATAAAGTTCGAAAATTACACCAGTAGAGATAAAAAAATAGTTCTATAGGGCAGAACATATTTACTGTGTTATAACGAACAAAACTGTGTATTACAATTGAAGTAATCAAATAATGTCAACAATGTAGTAGTTAGCGTGTCCAGGTGCTGATCGAAAAGCCCAAGATCAGTGGCGACGCAAGGTAAAATCATACCAAACAATTGCTTGAGCCCTGATTCATGGAGATTTGTTCTCATATTTTAATCTAAACATTGGGTTTGCCTATTTTTAGTATTGTATTCGTAAAAAAATGTTTTCGATGAATGTGTTTCAAAAATACATCACTTAGTTACTGACAGAAACGTTTAAAAATTGCAACGGGAAGACAGTCTTCTTTCAGTCGCACTTGCGATGCGCTGATTGGCTGCTAAGTGTGGTATGCGTACATTGTGCATGATTTGAGAAATATACTAGTGCAGCAGTGTTAGTGTGTGCATAGAAATAAATTTTTAATAAGTGTATGTGTTGTACAGGAGCGTCGAGAGCCATCACGGGCCCCGGGGCAAACATTCTCGCCGGGCTATCTTTCGATCTCTCTTTCTTTTTTTGGCATTTTTAAGAACTTATTTAAAAGAAGATCCTGAATTAGGACAGCAACGAGCTCATAAACACAAGCATAAAAACGATAATAAAGTAATATATTAAATCTATATAGTAACAAATATATATGAATTATTATTTAAATTATTATTTCAATCGTTCTTGATGTATCAAGCGCCTATATGCAAATATAGGCCCCAAACTTTGCTTTTAAATGATTACATGAAGATATAGTCTAAAGGTGCTTCACAGCATAACCAGGTTACGTTCACCCGGACCCCTGGGCAGTCGCCTCCTTTGCCCTCCCTGTCGGCGGGCCTGGTGTTGTTATTGGGTGAGGGCAGCAAAAACACTTGTGCTTAGGACCTTGCAGTCAGTCGTATCGTATTCAGTCAGATTTTGAGTTCATAGCCAGCACACTATGCTTCCTAATAGAAAGCCACACGTCCCTTATTCGACGCTGCCACTAATCATCGACTTTTCTCCACGAGACACTGCCGATTTAAGCCCAAGTTATACCCGAACGCACCCGTCGACTTCGCAAGGGAGAGATTCTCCTCCAACCCAAGTCACCTGAAGATCTACGCTACCTTTGCCGACCGTGGCTGTCAAACCCACCCGTCCCCTGCCAACCTCCACATTGTTTTCCTCAGAAACGTCTACCAGTCTTTCACCACTGAGGAAATTCATCAAGTCCTCAACATTTCCACGAACTCAACCATCCACACAGTTCACCGTATCACATCTAAGAAAACCGGACAACCCTCTCTATTTGTAAAAGTTGTAACTACATCTCTACTAACAGATGACTTCATCATTGCCCACGGCTGCTCTATCGGCTTCCACCACTTTAGTGCAGAAAAACCCTACTGAAAACCTCACCCACCTCCTGCCGTAATTAGTACACCCCCAAGTCTCCTCCTCGCCACTCTCCGACAACACCCGCCTCCTTCCAGAAATTGCAACCTGAAGTTTGTGTCAACCATCAACAAAGGACCAACAAACCCAGACTACACCTATAACTGAAATCAAGCTACAAGTCAACTCAAACAATACCAACAACAAGAAGGAAGAAAGGAACCCAGACCCACCTTCCGCTCCCTCCTCGTCAAACTCACCTAATGCTCTATTTATTGACACCTCCGCCGAATCCCTCACTCAGCCATACGACCTATCCGATGAACCTTTCCTCGTTTTTTGCATACCTTCCAGCGACCTACCCACGCCGACAAAACTCCTCCCGAACACAAACAAACTCTTGACCAATATCCGCAGATTTAAAAATTCCTCGAAGCACTAATTACTTCATAGCACCGCCTCTCACTTTGCCACCTCCCAGCTTCTTATTTATTTATTCTCATTAACCGGGCTCTGGTAATGGATTAGCGCATTACCAGCGAAAGTGGGTACTCACTTTTCCCCACATCAAATTCTTGACATTGGATTTACAGACCCCCCGCCCTGATGGACCATGTGTCCGAGATTGGCCGTTTATTAGTGTTAATATTAGTAATTATACTTTTTTAATCTATCCGCTAATTTGTCTAGTAAATTTATCAAAATTTGCCCATTCAGTCTATTCTTCAAATTAAGTCCAAAACATCTAATCCACGAGGAGGGCGAAGGAAGATTGCTTAATCTTCGAGTGCCACTGATGATTAATTATTTCTACTGAAGTAATTAATTTCACATCCAAACAAGTGCGAGGACACGCACATCTTCAATTGGCTAGCACCACCCCTGTTCAAGATTCACACCGTGATATCGCTTAACACGCTCCGCTCTTTCAGCTGTGTATACACTAGATGAGTGTCAGTCCATTATATTATTCAGCTCAAAGCAAGACAGAGCCCTTGTGGCGGCGAGTGTTACTGACTGGTTGCTCTCCCTCTAGTGAGTAGTTCGAAAGTAAGGATGGCTATACTTGTCTTAGGCTATTTAGCCTATGCTTACATAAGGTGCAGTTCAGGTTTAAAATGTGTGAAAATATTAATTAGTTGTATTTTTTTATCATTCTGGTTTCACTTTCGATTGATACAGAACGTGTATACAAGATTATTTAAATTTCTTGGTGTAGTTTTAACACCCAGTGTGTGAGCGAACTTGAAGGATATCGTGAATCTTCGGGGGTGTGGAACGGGTCAATATATATATCTGGTATTACAGGTACAGTAAAAAAAAAGTTATTGCACCCCGAAAAAATTCTTGACACTGTAAGCTGACACTGCTTCTTCTGTTGCTACATGGTGTAAGGTATGTCACTGTGACCCTGCTTCTTCTGTTCCTACATGGTTTTTAGTTATGTCCCTGTGACATTGCTTCTTCTGTTTCTACGTGGTGTTAGTTATGCCACTGTAGCATTGCTTCTTCTGTTCCTACATGGTGTAAGTTGTGACCCAGCTTCTTCTGTTGCTACATGGTGTTAATAATGGCTTTAATATAAGTTTTTCTTCGTTACCCATTCAAGCCGTCTCCAACCATTATTAGTCTCAAAGTGGGTTCCTCGTCATCGAATCTACATGGTGTTAGTTATGTCACTGTGACATTGCTTCTTCTGTTCGTACATGGTGTTAGTTATGTCATTGTGACACTGCTTCTCTCTCAAGTCATCGTGTCTTATCGTTAAGTCATGTTCTGATGTCATTTTATGTGAGATGAGGTTCGAGATTACTGCTTTGTATTTACGTAAGAACCCACAAAAGGCTGATACAAGAAGTGCTGCTAGTTTTATTATTTCCCTTATCTTTGCATTTTGTCTCTAATATGTTCATAACAGTCTTTGTATGTAGACACTTATGGTGTGTGGACCTATTTGAGTTGTGTAGTTTTGATGTTTGATAAATGACTCTGTTAGTTTCACTGTAAATAGTAATTTCGTTATAATCAAATATCTATTGAAATTATTAGGATTTTTTACATTGTCTTAAATTAAGTAGCTTTGCTTTATTTAATAACATTTACCATACCTCATGATAAGATTAATAACTCGGTCAATATTGAGTCTCCATGTTTAACACATTTAATTCTTCTCTTGAAGACTAAAAACGGCTCGAAAGCAAATTAGATTTTTGTCACTAATTTACCCCTGCTGTGAATTTAAAACAGAACTTATCATGATATATCAGCAGCCAGTCGAGCAAAAACTATCTTGGGGTTGGTCTGCCCATATCATTTGTCAGTATTACATTATGATTCTGAATGTACCACACGATTCTTTACTACATCCGGAACATCAACACCCACCTACAGTCACAACAATCTAGGATTTACTGTTGCAGAATACATCTTTCTCAACAATAAACCATTGAAGTGTTTGTTTTGAATTGAAGTGGCCGCACCTCTGCTGATAAAGATAAAAAAAAAAAAGGTATCGTATCTCTGCTATAAAAAAAGTTTTCTCTGTGGTTTAAGACAGTTTTGTTGTCGCGGTGATGGCTGAGGAAGCGGCTTCGTCAAAGCTAACGTGCAGCAAGCTGCGACGCGTCTAAACTTAGTACGTGCTTCAAATATAATCATTGTTGACGGCTTTATAGGTTAATATTGTGTGGTTGTGAATCAATGGCTGGCATTATCAGTTTGTGTGTTTTTTTGTTGTTGTTGTAAAGGTATTAAACCTGAAACTCACAGTGATCGTTTGCGGTATTGAGATCTGATATGTTTACAGTTATTTTAATTTCTTATTTCTATCTTGAATTTGTACCGAACTTTTTGTTAAATTCAGTTTTGTTTTTATACATAATTAAGTTCATATTCCTATATTATTATTTTATTCTACAAAAAGAACAGTTGGGTATGTATGTCTGATCTACTGAGTTCTTCCTTGGAGATCAAGACTGAGAAATACGAAATAAATTGTTAGAAATGAATTCGTGTGTGAATTTTGTTTTAACTTCTCGAAAACCTGCATGCTTAAATATGTAGCAAAAGATTTGGTACATTTAATTTCGTATTTCATCATGCTTTTACGTTATCTCGCTAAATTAATTGGAATTTCAACAGTCGAATTTAATAAAACCAGAATTAATTTTTCAGAACAATGCATTTCTCTAAGGAACATGTAATCATTTACTTAAAATGATGTGTAAATATATACATATGTAATACCGTTCTTTCTTTTTTTTCTAAGTTCGATCCACCGATGGGTTATTACTGAAACAGGGAAACTTATCCCTCGTTGGCTAAGAGGTAAATGTGTGCTCGTATTGCTAAAAATCGGGTTTCCATACCTGCGATGGGCATAGCACAAATAGCTTGTCTTGCTTTATGCTTAACAGCAAACAAGCATACAAGTTATATAAGAGTATCATCACACATCCTATGCACACGTGTGCTTGGTGAAAATATCTGATAATCCTAGAGTAATGTTTCAAGTTTATTTAAATGAAAAAAGCCTGATTTTATAGTATCGGGAACCACCAGAACAATGATTATCAACCTTTTTTCTTCTCGTAGACTCTTCAAACGAAGTATGATTAGAATTTCGAATAGTCCGAAGCCGAGTTAACTGATAATTTAAATTTAGTAGTTAAATTGTACTTTGGATTTAGTATTCAAATATATGCCGATATTTTAGTCAATTTACGATATTTGCCAACAAGATTGATACACACCGTCTTCGTTTTTAACACAAATACGTTTTAATATACACACAACCATACAATTTACAATAACAATTATTACAAATAGTTATTACAAACAATGATTTATAAACAGAAGTTTCACAAACTTACAAACAATATAAAGTTTTCTTTCTAGTCTGGAACCTCCTTGATATCTTATCGAGGGTTCACGATGAGCGAGTTGATTACGAGTTGATGTAGATATGATCCGCTGGGAAGCTTTGTCCTTGGCCACACACACTAGGTTTTCCACGATTAATTTATATGTCTTCGTAAAATTACTAATGTCCGATGAGAATCCACTGAAGTTAAACGATTTGTAACGTTCGAAATTTATAAATATTCCTGGTCAGATATCTTAAGTTTTTCGATTGATAAGCGTTATAACAATCACAGTTATATCTTTCGAAGTTTATAGCACACTGACCATAGCAAACTAATAATAGATACTCTCCTTGGCAAGTCGCGCTGGTTATATTTATAGCCATGGGAAGGTTTTCTAGAAAATTCAGTCTTACGTGACAATACTGGTTAAAGCGTTTAAGTATATAAATATATTGTTGATTCTAACTCTCGGGAATCTTCTACAACTTTGGAGAATAGGCGGGAGTTTCGCAATACCTATCTAACAGTATAAGCTATGTATGTTTCTAAATATAAACTTAATCTAAACAACGTTCATGTTAAAATAAATACATAACAACACATTCATTACAGTACAATCTCGCAAACCTCTATACTCGGACAGGTCTATCTGCGGAAGCTAATCTTGTACAGTCTATAGAAGTGGCGCTGATGTAAAGTAAGATTATTTTCATTTAAGAAAAATGATATAGTTTCTGTTTTTCAAGAAATTCGATATTTTGTTTGTTGTTGACCCCAAAGAAAGGCAGTGGATTATATGTTCATTATCCATTACGGGTATCGAAATCCGATTTTTAGCATTGTAAAACCTCAAACTTTTGAAGGAGGGGTGGGACTCAATTTTTACTGTCCCAAACCTCTTTAGATTGCTCACGAACACCTAGCGAACTATGGGTAGAAAGCCACTGCACGAGAGAATTTAGAGGTAATCTTCTGAGGCTCATTCTATTCAGCAGCGACCGGGCGTGGCCTACTGGATAGCGTGCCGGGCTGTGGAGAAGAGGGTCCATGCTTCATGTCCCGTTAAAACATAAATAAATGCGCTTGCATTTTGTAAGCCGTGAGTGTATTGTAAGTGACTGTCAAATCCCACTTTTCGGTCTGACTAGAGTAGTCCATGAGCTGGCGATGTTCTTGTTGACTAGTTACCTTGACTCTAATCTGTCAGAACAGTGCAGATATCCGTTTTGTAGCTGTGCGCGCATATTTAGATCTAGATTAGATTATCACACTTTATGTCCATATGCACTGAAAGGGCACAACTGTATATATGTTGCCCGGTTGTACGATTTGAAACGACAAATTATCAAAACAGTTAGAGAGGAAACAAACAGTATCAATAGTTTCGTTTTGAGTTTATTCGCCGATTATAAGTATGATTTTATTACAAGTTACAACTTTTACAGTAAGGAAGACTATTTTTGAAACAGGTACGACATTTCGGTCACCGGTGCGATCATTCTCGAGTTGTATACTTGAGAATGATCACACTAGTGATCTAAACGTCGTACCTGTTTTAAGAATATTCTTTCTTACTGTAAAAGCTGCAACTTGTAATAAAATAAAAATGGCATCATTGTTGAATAAGCAGTGTAAACGAAAAAGGCCGATTTGTAGTTGTGCTTATACGACATTAAAACTATTTCAAACTAAAATTGACCATAAATTAGTGTCTCTTTGTAATAAGTCCAATTCATAACGTTCACTAATCCCAGCGATTTCTTCAAAATTATAATAAATCGAAACGGAATTTGAAACGCTGATACTAAATGTTACTTATTTTCTTGGATTTGAAATCCAAGTTTTAATCAGTTTACGAAATTGTTAAATTAGTATTTCAGAATATTTTAGTATTACAAAAAGTTGTAAATTTACAGAATAGAAATATATATGTAAGATAAGATGATTTTAGTTTGCTGAACCTGTATAATTTAGTAGTGAGGTAAACGACCAGTAGTAAATTTAAAGAGTCACGCAAAAAAACATAACATTTATGTTTCTGTTAGTCTGAGCCTGGCATGACCAGATGGTTAGGGCGCTTGAATCGAATCCCTGTTCCACCAAATATGCTTTCCATTTCAGTCGTGGTGGCGTTATAACGTAACGGTCAATCCCACTATTTGTTTGTAAAGAGTTGGTGATGACTAATTGCCTTTCCCTTAGTCTTTTACTGATAAATTAGGGATGGTTGCGCAGAAGCCCTCGTGTAACTCTGCGCAAAATTCAAAACAAACCAAACCTTTTCGTCTGTATATACTTAATACAATGACTTGGTCTTGAAATTACGTAAGGTTCACATGATATCAATGTGCGTTGATTATAATGGAAGTATTATTGCCGAAGTAGCTATATTCATTCACATTTAAGAACACACACACACCACACCCCAAAAAATGAAGGTTTAAATCAAGGTCTGAAAGGCTATATGTTACACTTGTGTGATTCGTTTATGCATACAACGTAATAAGATATTGAAAATATATTGTTGAATACAAGACATTCTAACCTTTAGTATTAAATAAATACAAGATGAAAAAATATTCCTCTGCATAACTAGATAAGTAAAATCAGAAGATGCGTACATACTTATTGGTTAAGATTATTTACTTCCTGAGCATAAAAAAGGTAAAGGGGAATAGATTTAATACTGTCTGTAAACATTAAATCATGAATGCAATTTACGCGAGCCCCCAGTGGTAAAGCGGTACGTCTGTGGACTTATACCACTAGAAACTGTGTTTCGATACTCGTGATGGGCAGAGCACATGTAGCCCATTGTGGAGCTTTGTGCTTAACTACAAACTTACAAAGAAGCATTTATTTGAAAAGAAGTGTCATTAACTTTGTGCACATTTCACGTGTCTTGTTGTCAGAATGCCCAGCTGTTTCGAAACATTTTGCACTCCCTAAAAAGACAGTAGTACATTTCATCTCCAGACTTGATCATTTGTTTTTTGTTGTTGTTTTTTTACGGTTGCTTCAAATATGTTTTCTGTTGTGACGTTATTATCAACAAAATGGTGGCGAGTAGGAATTTTCAACGGAAACGTAGACTATTAAAACTACTAAAAACTAAACAAACGCAGAAACAAATAGCGATATATTAATGTCCGTAATAAGTAGTTGTTAACATGCTATTTTACAACTGGTCTATACACCAAAGGCAGCCTGGACAAGGTCGAGGATGGTGAGCTATGCCACGTAAAGACTATTTACTGTCTGTACATGTCCATTAAGAATCTTCTAGCTTCCTGTTAATTAAATGAATTGTGCCTACGTCAACTCGAAATTAACTCGCTCATTGTGAACCCTCGATAAGACATCCAGGAAGTTCCAGACCAGAAAGAAAACTATATATTGCTTGTGAGTTTGTGAAACTTTTGTTTATAAATCATTGTTTGTAATAACTATTTGTAATAACTGTTATTGTAAATTGTATTGTTGTGTGTATATTAAAACGTATTTGTGTCAAAAAAGGAATCTGTGTATCAATCTTGTTGGAAAATATCATAAACTGATTATATATCGGCTTTTACTTAACTACTAAATCCAAAGTATAATTTAACTACTAAATTTAAATTTTTCAGTTAACGCAATTTTTGGCTATTTGAAATTCTAATACGTAACACCGTGCACTGCCTACGATTACTGTATAGAGTTCAGGACAGTAACTGAAGTGATCTTCCTGACCTCGTTGTAGAAAATTGACCTCACTAATGCATCGTAGGATAAGATAGAACCTGTTTCAACTTGCAGTTTACCGTACATTACCACATAACCTGTTCGGGCTTTCTTAGAAATCTCTAGGATTGACTGTATTCTTGGCATACAAACCTAGGTTTCATCTGTATACTAACGATCGACAGGATTGTGCCTGGTATGTTTGTTTGTTTTAACACAAAGCCACATAATGAGTTATCTATGCTCTGTCTATCCGGGGAATCGAAGCCTGGATTTCAGCGCTGTTAGTCCGTAAAGACCGTTTTTGTAGGTTATGAAGTGAGGAGGAATCATAGAGCATATTATGCACAGATTTATTGTTTTCGAAGGGCGGATGTACTGTTTCAGAATTAATACTGATATAATATTAGATCGAATTAAATACTTTTTCGCGAATATGATTGGACCAGATTATGTACAGATTTTGCGTGGTGTCATCTTGCTAGGACTGTAATGAAGTGCACAATCTTGAATTGGTCATGAAGTCGTGAGTTGGCTGAGAAAGAGACTTCAACACCATTGAGACTTTCTTGGATAAATTTATGTGAATGATTTAACCTGCCATTCGACAACAAAAAGTTCTTTGCTGTAACGACTGAGGAATGGGGCAATATTTATCATAGCCCACCCGCTGGCTGATCAGAAGTATGCCCCTGAGATGCAGATATTATATGAACGCTAATAGGGCTGACAATAGGGGAGATACTTGTTTCTAAGTATCTGAAGTTGATAATTTGCTATACTTGTTTCTAAGCACAAAACTACACTATGGACTATTTGTTCTGTGTCGACCCAGGGTATCGAACCCGATGTTTAGCATTATAAGCCCACAAGCTTACCGCTGAGCCACATGGGGAGGATTTAAAGTTGATAAAATGTTACTTTTTTCAAATAAGTTAAAGTCAGGCATAATCAGTGAACCTTTAAACTTAAATATACTCTAATTGTATTAAATTTATTTAGTTAATTGAAGAACAATCTAACTGTAACGTGTTTCCCCTTTAATTCTTTAGTGTTTTACATGCGAATAACACATTATTTTGTTAACTATTGCTACTTTACCTCAGATAAACCATCGTATAAAACAATGAAACATCTTAAGTCATGCGTCTGTAATTTTCTTTTCTGAAAATTTTCCTAAAATTGAATATAAAGTTTGAGATGTCAAAACTTTAAAGGTACCACTGATATTTAATGTGTGAATATAGTCCACAGTTCTTTACTTGTATAAATAAGTTCATCTTAGAACGATTTTTATCTGTTATATATATATATATATATACATAATTCTTAATTAACTGAATTCTTCGATGGGGCAGTGGTAAGTTTACAGACTTACAATGCTAAAATCCGAAGTTCGATACCCCACGGTAGACACAGCAGATAGTTCAATGTGACTTTGCTGTATTCTTTTTTCCCCCATAAGTTATATTACTAGATCGCAGTTTTCAAACTGCAGTTATTTCAAGTAAATTAGAGCTGATGATAACATTTAAGCAAAATCTAGTTTATAACAAATTGATGTATTATCAAAATTGAGCAAACATCTGTTATTTGGACTGCAAATGTATATTAAAGAGAAAGAAGAGAAGAGTAGTTGATACATATTTATTAGTGCTAAAACCTATCCGAAGTAACACGAACTCGGTATTCTCAGCATTGAACTAATGAACTGACAATGGCAGATTAACTGGCCTAACACTGAACTAAATCATGCACTAATTACTCATTAATCGAGTAGCTAATTCGATGACTCATTCTAAGATGCTCATTAAATGACTCGCTCAAATTGTTTTCTAAACTTGGGAGACAGCTCCAGAACAATAAGGTCACACACATTACGTTACATCAAAGACGGCCCATTTGCTATCTCAACAAATATAAATGGTAGCGCCCCCGTGCAGTGAATGTGAAGAACATGACATGAATGAATAAATGCTGTTCGTTTTCCCTATCAGAAATGGTTTCGGTTTTTGTTTAATACTTGCTTGAGCGTACAGAAATGTGAAACCAAAAGACTATGAAAGAGTTTGGTAGTTCAGGTAGGCCTACGGCAATATATACTACTATTTTATTAAAGCAAATTGACTATTAAGCGTTAGCATTTTAAAACAGTCAATAATAGAAGTAAAACTTAAAATTTAATACATTATTTTAAATTACAAAACTAGAATTTCATAGAATCTCGATCCAATAAACTATGTACGGTAACGCATCTAGACCTCATGGGGCCCTTGGAGCAAAATCAGATGTGGTATTTAACCCTCTATTACACTATAATGAAAATGCAGTAGAAAATGTTTTCTTTGACGTTTTTTTTAATTAAATAGGTGTATATTGAACACAAAGTGGTTTTGTGAAATATATTTTGGCAAGTTATAAATGGGTACATTACCTGGAAGTAACATTGTTCAATTGAGAAACCAACAAAAATAATTCCATGGTTTATTTGAACTGTTACCTGGAGGTAAGAGAAATCAACTACAGAACTGAAGCATTTATATGCAACAAATATAGATTTGTTAAATGTACGTTACAATGTGCATCAGAGGGTTAACCACTGTTTTCCCCAAGAAGCTGGGGGTTCCATAGACTTGATCAACCAGTAAGGTAGGTAACTGTGCCCGTGTAAAAGGTTGTTTATTTAATGATGATACTAGATGAGTTAATACAGACTAGTGTGGTTTTTTGAATATTTTTCTTGAGAAAATAATGTGACTGTCAATTACAATATTTGTTGGTAAAAGAGTAGTCCAAGAGTTGGCGGTGGGTGGTGATGACTAGCTGCCTTCCCTCTAGTCTTTCACTGCTAAATTAGGGACGGCTAGCGCAGATAACCCTCGTGTAGCTTTGCGCGAAATTCAAAACAAACAAACAAAGAAACTTGAGAATATATCACATTTATCACAAAACCTAATGGTTTTTAACCTCATGTGCACGGTTGAAAGTCAAAAGGCACATGTCATGATCTTTTACAGAGTGCCATTCAACATAGTATTAAGTATTTAATGTCAGAGTTATCAACTGTATGTTTTACCCTTAGTTGCTGATTTAGTGACAGTTCGTGGTAGAGAATAGTAAATACTAGATACAATATACAGGGGTACTGAAAAAAAATGTAGATATGCGTTTTGGAGGTTCTAGAGGTTATGTAAATACAATATGCAAATTGTATGTTTGACAAAAGTATTTTTATTCTTTAGATGAACATCACTTTGCCTTCCGACTTATGAGAGTCTGAGTCAGACTGACGTCGTCATTTCACAGACATATTTTAAGAACATATACGTTTGTAGCACATCTGACTTTCTGTGTACAACAAACTTTATATTTGATACATTTTGTATAGATACATGTTGTAAATTCGGAATTATATTCAACATTTCTTTTCTTATACGGACTTGTTTCGATGCACCAATCCCGTGTACATTCGATTCACATATTTCGCCGACCCTATCTTACTATAATGGACGTATCGTGTATTTCAGTATCTATGTATGTAACCAAAACTCCTGCGCCATCTATTGAATGGCACCAAAAACAAAAATCCATAAAACAATTCACATCTTGGATATTCAAGATTCAGAAAATTAGAAAAATAACTGTGGTATATGCAACAACCATTTCTTTATAATAGAACATAATTGTAAATAAAAGTACCCTCCTCACAACAAGAATACAACTTTCAGTAGGACTGTACGTGAGGGTTTGATCATATCTTTATGGATGTAATTTTTAAATGTAGTTCTGAGAAACTGGAGTTCTTAAAAAAAAACTATTATTTTTTCAATAAACGGTACCACTTTTAATATATAAAACATTACAATTTATATGAGTAAAATTTATGAATATTTTGAGCTCTGTACATTAAATCATTTTGATGCAATGAGTTGTGTATGACTAAAGAGCACAATCTGGACACCTTTCCCGCACATTACTTCCCAGGAAAAAAAAATTACAAAATGTTCATTTTTCTAAAAATTTTTTCAATGAGGTATGAGTACTACGATTAGTTATTATTAGCACAAAAAGCCTCCCGTAGGGCGGTGTTTCTGCTCGTAAGTATAATTTGAACCTCGCCATCTGACAATTGGTTTGATAGTACTTATCAAGCCGTCTATATAATCACACACTTTATAATATTTTCGGAAGTTTATAGTTCACAATTTGTTTTGATATATATATATATATATATCGATGGGTGTGCTGTTCACTCTTTAATGTGTACTAGTTTAAACCACTGGTCACATTTAACGGTAAATGTTATAAAAAGTTCTTCCTAACGTGAATCCGTATTATCATGGCAATTGAACATAAAATAATACAGAAAGAGATGATATATCTAGAGACCTAAAATTGTTTGTAGTAAACACACAAGAAACACATAAAATATTATTCTATAATAAATTGAATATTTTTATTGAAGTTAATGAAACAGACATACATATCAGACATACAGTAAAACTTGTGAATACAAACAAATGATCCAATGGAGAAACTGGTGATACACGGGATTAACTGCGTATGAAAGCATTTAATGTGATACAAAGTTGACAGTTACTGACTATTAGTACACTTTACAAATGCTTTAACCTAAGAATCTTACAATTTCGTTTCTTAAAAGGACAGCTTAGAAAATTATAAAAATCTGGTGTTTTTAGGGGAACCTGACCTTCATAAAGAGAATGGTTTTGGTGACATCATATTTAAGACATTTTTCTGTTCCAAATTTGGCTAGACTTTGACACTTCTCATGAGCATAAACCACCAGTTCCACTAGGATACTGAGTATGCAACGGGGAAATTACGTTCCCTGTATCTGTTGATCATGCACATTTTATGATGTTACAATTGAATTATATTGTCTCTTGATGAACAGCTTTCGTCGATGTGGTAACTTGCTGTGAAAGATGTCGGGAGATGTTATAAATATTAGGAAGAAACAAACAATGGTCACCAAACTAGGAAACCTTATTACAACTGATAATTAGTATATTTAGTAAGCACATAAACCTGGAAATGATATCACTCAGTTTATTAGCTTTTGTGCACATAAATGGAGATCGTATTATGTGTATGTAAAGACTATTTATAAGGCAGCCTTCAAAGTAGCACATTAAACTTGCCACTGCTGTTATTCTGATTAATGTTTGTTTGTTTGGAAGTTCGTGCAAAGCTACACGAGGGCTATCTGCGCTAGCTGTCCCTAAGTTAGCAGTGAAAGATTAGAGGGAAGGCAGCTAGTCATCACCGCCATCTCTTGGGCTACTCTTTTACCAACGAATAGTGGGATTGACTGTTACATTATAACGCCCCCACGGCTGGAAGGGCGAGCATGTTTGGTGGGACGGGGATTCGAACCCGCGACCTGCAGATTGCGAGTCGAGAGGCCATGCCAGGCAGTCTGATTACACTTTTCAGACTGAGTGGGCCGTCTTAGCGACCTAGGGACTTTTAAACTTATTCTTAGATAAATAACATTGGAAAATTCTAGAAATGTGAAGAGTAAAAAAAAATGAACTACAACAATAAAAAAATATTACGGGTAAGGACAATTTTATTCTATAAAATATCTCGAAAAATTGCATTTTAAGTTATCGTACAACACGCAGGAAAGATAAAACACAATTGGTTTCAACAGACTTACAATGGTTCAATCTACATGATTGTCTACTTTCCTAGAGACCTTTCACTAAACGTTGTTTTTTACGTTTCTTTACAGTGAGTCAACGACATATACATATGACTGTGTATAAGTATTTTCATTTATATGATGTATAATATGTATCTACATTTTGTCCCATTACTTTGAATTATGTCTTTTATTTTCTAATCTATTTCTAAAGTTTTTAATTGTTTTAGAGTAATTATTGTTCGTCTGTTAAATAATCAACTATGATTGCATTGAAAACATAACAACTTTCCATTATAAAAGTACAATCACGGAAACACTGTAAAAAAAGTTTGGTTGTGTATTTTCTTTATTGCGTCAGATAAGAATACTTCTACTACAAATAGCTTAACTGAATCTAATAATATTCATGGTATTTATTGCTTTTCCATTGGATGACCGTAAGCCTTTTACTGCGATTTGACAGTGACGTATTATTCGAGTTTCAAATACAAAAACATAAGATAATGCAGTCTTCCGTGGTTTTTTTTTTTATTATCTATAACTGTATATATATGTGTGTTTTTACAACCCACAGTGTTAGTGAACCTGCTTTGCAGGGGTTGAGCTCCCACGCGCTTAATCCAGTAAAAGGACACACTGTGCCCCTGGGCGTTTATAACCCTCCTACCTGAAGCACGTCCCTGAGATTCCAAGCTGCTATACCTTAGATGGAAACCTTGTTGAACGGCCTTTCTAGCAAGAGAACGAAGTTGTTAGTGCTTCGAGGAATCATTTAACAGTTACTTATAACCGTTATATAAAGCATACACTTTATCAAGATGGGTAAGTACCTAAGTACATTTAACGTATTGTCAGTATATGAATGTGTGTTCGTGTAGCTAGTTATGTACAGTTGTACAACTTTTATTTATGTCATACTTTGGTTACGCCCTATAGATGTTTAATACACTTGTAGTGTACGAAATTATAACACGCTTAAAAAATCTAAGCCTAACAGAGACAAAACGCCATTTCACTTTTAAAAAATCAGTGATCCCGAAGTTACCGAACTAACAGCATGGATTGCTTTCAGTATATTTTCCCAACGTATTTGGTTTGTAGGTACAAAAACTTCTTGGTAACGTTGCTTCAAGGGAGTTTCATACATATATTCTTGCCTTTAAAGAAATGGAACTCACGTGCATTTTGAAAATCGTGGAAACACTAACGAGTACGAAACGTTAAGAAACGGGACAGAGTGAAAATAAAACACACCCGTAAATAAGCCGTAAATTTGTAGAGTTTTTAGCTTGGTATTTACTCCGTAAGCTTGAATAAAATATTTACTCAATATACACATTTTAAAATAAAATTGTTTCGAGTAGTTAACGTTAAATAATTAATTATTTAGCAGATAATTATCATGTTCAAAATGGTTGTACGCATTGAATAATTTGCCATTACTGCATAGGAATCTTGCAGTTTTCGAAAATGCGTAGGTGTTAAAACATCCATCTGCTAATAAAATGTTAATTTCTTGAAAAAGTGTTTATCAAAAAACAAAAAATCACCTCTCGATTTGATATGTTTATATTAATTTACATAATGAGCTACATAATATGTACACACACATATATAAATTAAATCATATTATTAACATAAATTCATCATTATGATTGAGAGAGATAATAGTATTAAAATAAACACTAAATACGTTGTATTGATAATGTTTTAGTTTAGCAAGACACAGACACTGAGTATACAAAATAGGCTTTCGTTAAACTTGAAAGAATAGCAATCTGCATCTATAAATTGCAACATTACACGTTTAAACGAATTTATGTTAACTTCTGAAACTATATGAAACTACAACGTGTTTTTTAAGCTAAAGGTTCGATTAGTTAATATCCTAATACTTAGTTGTTAAATATAAAAAAAAATAGATTGAAGACCAAATATGTAAATACAAAGCCCCCAAATGGCACAGCGGCATGTCTGCGGTCTTACAACGCTAGAATCCGGATTTCGATACCCGTGTTGGGCAGAACACAGATAGCTCATTGTGTAGCTTTGTGCTTAATTATAAACAAACAAACCTTGTAAAAGCAAAGACAAAACTAAGGATAAAAAGTGACTGGCGAATGGACAAATGAATAAACTGACAAGTAGATGCACGACAGACATACATCTTTTTTATTAAGATAACCTCTTGTTAGCTAAACACAGATGTAATGATACGCTCGATTTTTGAAAACCTCTATAGACAGATGGATCAGAAAAAGTTTTCCAAGGCGGATACCTCATAATTTTTTAAATGTTTATAAATATATTGGTAGCACTACTGCTCGTGTGCCATAATCACGATAATGTATCACGGCTTATTGATATTGTGACTTTTACAGTTACATTTACACAAACTTTTCGTGTAGTCTATTTGTCATTTGTTTTTCATGTTTATTGCATACATAAATTAAGAAAAATATATTACATTTTAATTGTAGATTTAACTATTTATTTGACCTATGCTAGAGGTAAGAAATCAATCCTGGGCGATATATTAATATTTCTCTTTCAACAGGTCGATGGGCTACAATAACCAGCGCCCTCTTGCTTGTAAGTATATATATATGTATGTGTGTGCGTGTGTGAGTGTATATGTATGACAGCAATATTCTATTTTTTATATTTAGTTTCTTTGTATAGTTATATTAAGACTACTATATAATCGATAAATTAGAGATGACGAGTATAACAAACCGTTTCATTCTATATCCAGGAATGGTAATTATAATGATGAGTAACCACTTACATTAATCGATTTTTTACTATGTATTTATAATAACAAGTTTTATTAAGATCACAAATATATTGTTCACACTTATAGTTCAAATTTTTTAGCAATACACACATCACAATTGAAAAAAATATGTCTGTTAACAAGTTTCATCATAAACAGCTTCTGGAATATATATATCATCCTGTTGTCCTTGTCTGTAATTATGTGTTCATACATTAATAGGCATTTGAGTTATTACAGAAAGTAATGCTAAAATAAATGAAACAGTCGCCATCATCCGATTCTAGTGATTAATTTATCTGTCAAAAGTTCAATCGTTACGAAATTCGTGATTTTAAAGCTGCTATACTCAGCTTCATGGTGCAATTCAAAGTGAAAACGTTTTAATAAGTCACTAATTTGGAGAAAATTAAGAAAATTTGAATAGTATGGCAGGTCGCTTCCCGTATTTGTTGCAGGTTCTTCCTTCTTCCAGTACAACCTTTAGGGCTATTCATTTGTAGGTTGTTTGCACCAACTTCTAGCCATATGCAAATACAAAAATGTTTACAATTTTTGATATATATATATATATATATAAGTTTATACCTTGTCAGTGGGGAGGAAGAGGCGAGTTGGTAATTTGGTAGAGCACTGGATTTAGGAGCTGGTAAGCCGGGTTTGAATCCGTGAGATAATACAAAATATTCCTCCCACTTTAAGCTGTGGGTACGTTATAAGAGTGACAGTTAATTCTTTGGCGTGGATGGTGAGTAGTAGAGCGTTGCTGACTGTTTGCTTTCCCTCTGATCAGGAGCTCAAAATTAGGGACGACGGCAAATAGCCTTAGTGGCTTTGCCATAAATACAAACAAATACAAAGTCTTGTCAGTATCTGTATAATTCTAAATTGTTATTATATTAAAAACGCACTACCTATTAATTCATTATATCTCCATAATAAGATCATCTAACTCAAATTTAACAGCTCAAACTCATGGTGTTGGACTACTCAGGAAACTCTTGTTGTTATACCCTCTTCCTCCTCCTTAACACTAATAACACACTAATGTTTAATAACAAAAGCAGTCTATTTAATGGATGGAATATTGTAATTTTAATTCGTCATTTAAGACAAATCTTCCCAAGTTTTAAGTCCGAGCGTGGCTTAGTAGTTAAGCTGCCCTGACTGCGAATCAAATGATTCATGGTTCGCGTTTGGTTGTCGTAAAAATTCGCTCCGCACTTTTAGGTTTTGGGTATTGTATGAGAATGGCTGTCAGATCTCACTATTCGATCAGATAAGAGTTGGCGGTGGGTGCTGTTGACAAGGGGGCTTCGTTCTGGTCTAGCAGTTCAAAATTAGGAGCGGCTATGCGCAGTTATCTCTTGTGTAGTTTTGCGTGAAATCCAGAAACAAAGATAATCTTGTGTTTTCTTACTAAAACCTGTCATCGTGTTTACTCTGTGTTATTCCGTCCTCTGCTGATACTTCTCTCTTAGTAAATACATTTTACCATTCCCACGTTTCAGTTTTAACCCTAGTTTTATTTGTGCCATTTTAAAGGCAGAATTTATGTGCATTTATGTTTATAATATATGCAGAATAGGTTTATACTTTAATATATAATTCTCCGGATGTTTTTATAATTAAATTTCATGTATTAATACTAAACGTCTGAGAAAATACATCATTATAAAACAGAGGTATATTAGAAACTGTTCTTTCTACGTAGGCCTTTCTGTTACGTATATAGCTTTTGGCAGATGAATATTTAAACATGTTTGTTTATGAATCCAATTCATAGTTTTTACATATGTTATTATATTACGAAAATAGAAATTGTGTTAGTTTTCTGTTGGATTATACTGCATAATTATTTCACAATTATTCAATTATTATTATTAGTATTTATAAATAAAATCATCTGTAAGCAACAGGTGTTCCTAGGAAAAACAAAACTGATATAAAACCTGTTTTTGATGTTTTCGAGCACAGTTCTGCAGATGTTATCCAGAATATAGAAACGTAAAACATTAAAAATAAAATCAGAAGCACGCATATAAATGCATTGAGTATTTCCAGTTAACTGGATAAATAAGACGGATATTCGTATTTTTATTCTCTATTTTTTTTTTTTTTGAGAAAATAGTAAGGGAATGTGGAGTGGAACAATTACGAAAGTCTTGATATTATGGAGACATAAGATGTTCCCCTGTACAACAAAACCCGTACCTCTCATTGTGGAGACATAAGATGTTTCCCTGAACAACAAAACCCGTTCCTCTCATTGTGGAGACATAAGATGTTCCCCAGAACAACAAAACCCGTTCCTCTCATTGTGGAGACATAAGATGTTCCCCTGAACAAGAAAATCCGTTTCTCTCGTTTACTTTAGATTGTACAAAAGATTACTTAGCGAGCAACTTTTTTCCGCCAGATGACGAAATACCTGGTTAAACGGGTTTTATAGATCTCGTTTGTAGTTTCTGTTCGTCGAAGACGTTTAACCCTTTTCTCTAATGGAAAATCTGAAACTTGCACTTTCGAATCAACTTATGTGACATAAAACCACAATGTCACGAGATATATTTTGAAATGTGTGATGTTTTTATTATGGAATTTATGATTCAACTCTTAAAAATATCGTACACAAAGATGTATGAACCAGAATTAGTGATCTATTTTAGTTTTTTTAATAAAGACTTGTTCTACATATTTCGTTCTCCTGCGCTTATTGGACGCTGAACTTATATGGAAAATTAACCTAATAACTTTTCGATATCTCTTTGTCACACCGTTATTATATGCAACTTGAAGTTTTTTCTATTATGATTTATTTTTCATTCAATAGTGTATTTTTCACGCACTCTGTCTTGTAATCAAAGCCTATTTACTGGTGTCGATAAATTTGAAAAGAAAACAATTCGCCTGGTGAAAATAAATTCCATGAACAAAGTGATTAGTTGCATACTTTGAAATAGTACAACAAAGTTATTGAAATTGTCCAGAATTCCAGTGCTTCCAAAAAGTGGCTGCTTCATTACGGGTCAAAGAGGTAGTAAATTTTATTACTGCAGGATGAAGTGACCACTTTTACATGCTAGAGCATATTGATCGTTTTTTGTTTTTGTTTTCACTTACTTGCCTATAGTAGTCTTTTACTGATGTCAAAATGTCATGTGGTCTATGGTTTACTCCGCCATATTGGACGTCTTACATTCGTTTTAGGAAAAATATAATAAATTCTCCTTCAAATATCGTGTTATCTGACGCTATAAATCATCTCACATAAAGAAAGATATATCTAAAAACTGAATATCGGTAAGTTTCGGATCCGTATATTTTACCAAAGGAGACGTTTATGCCATTGACAGTGTGTAAAGCTTCCCGATATTGTATTAACGTAGGCTGCGAGAATGGACTGTTTGACGTCCAATATGATGAAACAGTAAGTTTTTTGATGGGCACGATACCTTTATGCTGTTAAACGTTCTTTGTTCAAGGATACTTCACTTTTTATACTGGAACATTTGTTTTTAAGCGCAAGGTTACAAAATGCGCTATTTGTGCTGTGGCCACTGCTAAAACAACGGGGAGATTTATACACGAACAAAAGAGATCAAGCTTTTCATTATTGAAAACCACAGATCGTGTACGCTGCCTAAGACAATTCAAGAGTAATCGAAATTTATGATGTTACGCTGTAACAAGGCAAAACCACTCTAATGAAATAATGTAAATCGTTCCCTCAATTCAATGTAATAAAATCAGCCATATGATGATGTGATCTAAAATGCAAATGAGTAATCATTCAGTCTGTGCTAGGTATATTGTACACACAATCTTGTCACAGGTGTCACTTTGGAGTGAATTACATAGTTTATAGTACTCCATATAGCTCAGGAACAATGACTAGACCTCAGAGAAGACACTTCGATGTTTCAACTGAAGAGGCATTGAACAAATGAAAAATCGACCAATGACACCAAAATATTACGAATTGTCTATAAATATTGTTTGCCAGATGTGAAACGGCTTCTGTACATATGGTACAGTTGTTCAAATACTTGGACAAGTCCAAGTATCACTCATATTCAGCTCTTATTTTTCGTGGTGGTAATACTTTTTGTAAAGATAGAAAACCTCTATCTATCAGTTGTTTATTTACAAGTGTAAGCTAAATGACCAATAATTTACATTTTGGATCACGTAATTGACAATTAGATGCACGATTTTCATAAAATGAACTGAGAGGGTGGGTTGATATTATTATATAGTAATAGTGTTACCTTACCATAGCTAGACTATCATAAATTTAAATTATCCTTTGATAGTTTTGTACAGTGTAATAAACCATGCTTGAAAACTAGCAGTACAGATCCAAGGAGACTATTGTTAATTTATGTACTGTCGAAAATAGTTATTCAGTCGCTTACTTCAATAAATCTGCCTCAGCCTCTCATTGCATCATGGTTTAACTTAGACATAAAACCTAGCGTTAAATAATTTGGCCATATTGAATAATTCAACGGTAGAATCCAAAATGTGCATTAGATCGCCAACTTGTTAAGACCCCACTTAGCATTGGTTGGATCAACTTTCGTCTACACAATAATAGTTTGGACTCGAGCTGGTATAACATTCACAAGATACTGGAATACATCTTATTCGATTGTATTACATTTATCGAGGTTTATGGTATGCAATTGGTTCACATATGCCGAAAGATGAATACTAAATGACAGAGTGTGGCCTAGTGGTTAGCGTGCCGGATTGTGAGTCTGTCGTTCGCATCTTGTTAGTGCAAAAAATATGCGCTTTGCACTTTTGGGCTGTGAGTACGTTAAAAGGGCGATGGTCAAATCCCACTATTCGGTCATACAGGAGTAGCCCAAGAGTTGGTGGTGGCCATGGGTGCTCGCAAGAAGGAGCAAGAGGAAGCATTTGCCGCATTACATTTCACAAAAAATTGCTCATTGGATATGCACAGATAACCCCTATGCAACTTTAAGCCAATATCCGAAACAAACAAATCCCATCTAATTTGCATATTTTGTATTTCGCCGACTTGCCTTAACAGCTCTCCGCAATCAAAACCTTGACGTTGATATATTATTAGGAAATTAAAGAAATTCGACGGTGAAAAATTCTGTAGTTCTTTGCTGGTGATTTGTTCTATTTTCCCGCTTGTTTTGAATGTCTTAACACCCTGTCCAGGCAGTTTTGTCTTGGTCCGGACGCCTTTTAATTTATTTAAAAAGAAATGATAAAATGGTATGTTTTTAAATGGTATAATCGTGTTGTGTAACTGTTAATACATTTCGTCTTGGTTCGGAAGCCCTTTAGTTTATTGAGAACAAATATAAAAAGCGATATAATAATAGATTGTTTAATATATAGACTTCAATGGTGTGGTGTGGCCAGGGCAATTTAGACCCTTTCAGGCCTCCATGCAATATTGCGATGCTGGAAACCCATTCCTAGAATGATTCAAAATTGAGGCCCCATTCTCTGGGGCTCGAGGCCCCCATGCAATTGTATGGGTTGCATCCCCTCTAACTCCTGCAGTGGGTGTAGGTATGAAGACTTTTCTTCTTGGTTTAGTGCTCTGTCGACTAAACAATTCTTTAAAGACTGATTTTATACCAGTCATAAATCGATACCTGCAACTCAAGTTCAAGCTTAGGTTCACATGAAACTTGGCCCCCAGTGACACAGCGGTATGTCTGCGGACTTACAACGTTAGAAACCGGGTTTCGATACCGGTGGTGGGCAGAGCACAAATATCCCATTGTGTAGCTTTGTGCTTAACAAGAATAACAAACAAAATAAAACTTCTATGGGAATCAAGCTACGACAAGAACATTTCCAACGCCAATTCACCATCTTCAGCAGGTTTTATTGTCAGAAGACAAGTAAAACCAAACGTTTCACGTGGTTTCTTTAGTTTTACTGGTTATATCTTTAAACAGAAAATAATAATTATTATAATGGCGTCCCTGCTAAATGAAACCAATTATCACATTCCTTTAAAAGTCTGAGGTCTCCTTTCCTTCCCCCTTGTCTAGCACACAGACCATGATATTATTAACTCTCTGTAAAGGACTCACATCGCATATGTAAATCAAGTGTTCTACAAATATGTGTGTATGGGGGGGGGGGTCTAATAAAGTAGCCAGCCAGTGTATGATGTCTTAAAACATTCAATTGTAATTTTTTTTTCGTTATTGTAATTTTCACAAAGATTTTATTTATGATAACTGTAAACTAGCTTCATTTACCTCTAAATATTTATTTATATTTTTTTTTTAGTTGGTCACCATCGTATGTGCCGATATGATGCGCAAGAGCATAGTTTTTGATAGCAAAACCCCTAAAGTGTTCTACTGCCCCCAGGAGAAGCCAACTGGAATGGAAAAGATGTTTGTTAAGGCTCGGCCATTGGATAAACTGTGCGAGTTTGGAGGAAAAGGCATTCCTAAAGATTATCACTCAGATTGTTATAATGATGTAGATGAAACCGAGTACGCATGTGCAGAAAAAAGTCGCATTATGGTAAGACTAAACATATTGCAATTTTTAGTGAATAAGTGGAAATTTATAATACATCCTGATAAAAAAATCTAGATACTGATTTTTGGAAGAATAAAAAGTAAGCAATCTATTGCCCTGATGGTGATGAGATGAGTTCGATCTCCTGCAAGCCAATTTTATGATATCACAAATTCTTAAAATTAAAAAAATATATATATCCAGATGTATTTACGTTTTGTTGCATAAACTGTCTTGTTGATAAAATAAAAAGACGTGTCTTTTTGGTAAAATACATTTTAAACAGTTGTTTGATGAAAGCTGATAATTGAACTAGAAAAAAAATGTTATAATAAAAACAGGAAGATATTATGTAATGATAATGTTGTTTACATTATTCGTTTCTTTAATGTGATAAAGCTTGGTTAATCATTTAAACTATTAGATTTCGAACTACAATAAAGTATTTTTAAATTTGATTTTTGACATGATTTTTGTTCAATATTGAGTAATTGATTTAATATATTTTTAGTTGCGCTTGAATCCACCAAATGTGACAGAAACCAGCACCACCAAAGCAAGTGTAACTGCTCGCCCTGGTGGTAAAAGTAAGAAATACTGATTTACTAAGACTTGTTCGCTTGCTTGGGAAGTCAGCATCTGTTCAAGGCAGCTATTGTTCTAATCATAGACTATATGTTTAAAAAAAATCCAAGATTATATAATGCAGCTACTGATGTTATTGTTAACCTGGTTTATTTGTTCAATGAGTATATTGTTCAAAGGAAATATTAAGGTGTAAATTTAGTGTATCGTAGAATGGAAATGTAATTGAAAACTTTAGAGCTATTTTTTTTTTCGTGTAATTAACGATTTGTATGGTACTAAACTGTGGGGAATTGTTAATAAAAACACTACTTTTATTATTTAGTCTTGGGAATTATTCTCAATATCATTTTATTTACACATCTGATTTCACTAGTGATGCATGATTTTAAAATTTGTTTAGCGAGTGTTTCTGTTTTCATTATTTCAATGCAACTTCTGTATAGTTAATTAACTTAATATTCACTAAGCACATTTATGACAAATTTAAATCGTAAATTGTTTAGTTATTCAGGCATCTGAGAGATAATCAAACCTGTTGAGAACTAATATTTAAACACAATTAGTGTCGATATAATTTAAACTTTTCACTGTAATATTTTTGAGCATTAAGGTATGTTCCCTTACACACTTACTTCAATATACACATGATGTTCATTAACCATCAGCATTTATAATATTAACATTTCCTTTCTAATGACATATCATTTGATCATATTGAGGTTCTGTTTAGTTATTCTGTTTAAAAATATTTTTCGCACGTGTATGAATGTACACAACATCGCTAGGTAGCAAAATATCATCATTATATCTTCGTATGACGTTCATCCTAGCGTTTTAATATTTTATGAGGGTTGTCGATTGCTGATAAATATCAAAAAGGCAGCTATTTTTAGTATTAACGGTTATTTAATCAAACATTACTACCACATCCCTTATTGCTGTGTA
Source organism: Limulus polyphemus (assembly GCF_000517525.1). NCBI lineage: Eukaryota > Metazoa > Arthropoda > Merostomata > Xiphosura > Limulidae > Limulus > Limulus polyphemus. The sequence continues at coordinate 133,666 of NW_013667948.1, forward strand.
ATATTTTATCACAAAATACGATTCATGATAAATAATTATTTGTTTTTAGCACTAAAGTGACATGAAAATTGTCGAAGTTTTTCACAACGAATACTTTCTGAAGTGTAAGGTGGCTTTAAATATTTATCCAGGCTGCACCTAACACTTTTCTCTAAGTAATAAACATTTACATCAAATGTTAATCGGGTTACATGAATGTTAACTATTTCGTTATTCGATTCACTTTGGATGTATTTGTTTTATTATAGCAAAGCCACATCAGACTATATGATGTGTCTACCGAGGGGAATCGAACCCTTGATTTTAGCGTTGTAACTCTGAAGACTTACTGTTGTCCCACCGGGGGGACCAGTTTGGAGGTAATTACCACTAAGTTTCAGAAACTCGCGTGTGTCCGTTACTGTTGTCCCACCGGGGGGACCAGTTTGGAGGTAATTACCACTAAGTTTCAGAAACTCGCGTGTGTCCGTTTAATCATCTTTAATTATATTTAAGTTTATATCACAATAAGTGAAGTCATGGCTTTTAAACATTTTCTTGGAAAATGAGGTTTAATAATGGATTCACACCTGTGTATAGAATACATACTTTTTTATATAATAAAGGTATTAAAGGACCGCCATTGTTGATAAGACATCCAACTCATTTGATTGGTAGAAGAGAAAGAAGCAGTGTAAAGTAGGTAGTAATGAGGTTTTGTGCATTAGTTCTTTATAATGATATTCCTTATTAAAGATATTACCAAAAAGGACTCAATGCATTAATTTATTTTAATTAATTACATCTATAAATATATAAGCAAAATTTCTTTCAAATAAAATGGCCAGTTTGGTTAAGATTAGTCTCATGACAGCAGCATGAGATTTACTTCATTATAACCACTTCCTTGTAGTTCGGTAGCAGCCTGATTAAATTCATGTGTCAGGTTTGTTGATGCGATATACTTAAAGATATACTAATTGTTACAGGCCATTAAACTTTTAAAATCATCTTAAAAACACAACGTTTTCAGAAGATGTAAAAAACACTCATTTTGCCACATATTTTGATTCAAGGTTATTATTAATAAGAACTTCTGAGTGAAAGTACGGAAGAGTGTAAAATAATAGTGTCAACTATACTGTATTTGCTATATCCAGTGCCGACGAAGCCTTTCGCTCAATACCATAACTTCAGACCGGCTGGGACACGACATATATGGAAGTGGTTATGGTACTTCTTAGATTAGCAAAGCGCTTGACAACAAATGTTACGGCCTGGCATGGTCAGGTGGTTAGGGCGCTAGACTCGTAATCTGTGGGTCACTGGTTCGAATCTCCGTCCCACCAAGCAGGCTCGCCGTTTCAGCCGTGGGGGCGCTATAAAGTGACAGTCAATCCCAGTATTTGTTGGTAAAAAAGTAGCCCAAGAATTGTTGGTGGGTGGTGATGACTAGCTGCCTTTCCTCTAGTCTTTCACTGTTAAATTGGAAACGGCTAGCGCAGATAGTCCTAGTGTAGCTTTGCGCAAAATTCAAAACGAAATAAATGTTATGGATCAAGTCGGTGAAGTGTATAGACAGTGTAGCTGAGCTGTCTATAGTTTGGTGTACAAAGCTATGACCAAGAAACAACAATAAGACTACTGAAATATGCTAACTCTTTGAAACTATTGCTAATGCCAGCAAGCTTAGAAATAGCGTGTAATTTCATTGTTTATACCATATCCACTGTCGCTGCAAGAAAACGTGTGGGAAGCATGGTCAGCACACGCACCTTGCACGAGACCAACAGGGTTTTCTGAAAAGAAGCAATTTAATATGTAGAAGTACCAATCAATAAACCATTAAGGTAGACTTTCGTTCTGTGACGAAAGTCTATCTTAATGGTTTATTGACTGGTACTTCTACATATTAAATTGTTGAATCTGTGACGAAAGTCTATCTTAATGGTTTATTGACTGGTACTTCTACATATTAAATTGTTGAATCTGTAACGAAAGTCTATCTTGATGGTTTATTGATTGGTACTTCTACATATTAAATTGTTGAATCTGTAATCAACAATTTAATGTGTAGAAGTACCAATCAATAAACCATCAAGATCGACTTTCGTCACAGATTCAACAATTTAATGTGTAGAAGTACCAATCAATAAACCAACAAGATAGACTTTCGTCACAGATTGAACAATTTAATATGTAGAAGTACCAATCAATAAACCATTAAGATAGACTTTCGTCACATATTCAAATGAAGAGAATAAGTAAAAACTGTATATACAATGCGTGCCTTTAATATGGAAATTAGAAACTGGTCGATAAGTTTCTCGGCGTTATGACACGTCAGAATTAAAGCTTCAATACCCACAGATACAGGAGACGTCTCTTTTAGAGGGTTGAAAAACAGACATTAGATAATTTAAAATTCATATGCTGTCTTGAACCACATGATTTGTTTGTTGTTTTTTCTATAAGATGAAATATCTTTATTTACAAAACTATAGAAGTGTTACCCGACGAAATTAATTCATTCAGAACAGTACATTTAACTAAAACTCTTTTTTTTTTGTATCTGTTGCACAGTAATTCTCTACTCTTAGCGGACTGCTAGTGTATATATTATAGAAAATTACTTTATCTCGCTTACTATAGGTTTGTTTATGATGTGAACTGGCATATTCTCTTTTTAGAAACTCCCAGCTTTAAAAAAACTGAATTAAATACTTAACTACTTGTAACAAAATGAAATTTTAAAATTAAAAGTGGAGGCTTCTATTACATTGTACCAATGAAATATTATTTTTTATCTAAAATTAACGCGCGTGTAACACTTCTATCCGGTGATGGAGAACATATCTGCGGGGTGCCGAAGGTCTGAAAATGTTGCAGAGACCTCATTTAATGACCGTGTTCAGCTGTATCTGGATAGTAGTTCGATTTTTGACTATTTTTTTACGTTCTTACTCAGTCTAAACGCCTTTGGTTTGTTTTCTTGAGAAGCCTCTCTGAAACCTGGCTGTTGGACAGACTCACTTTAGCTTGGTAGTATGATGTCACCCAAAGTTCAAATGTCATATTGCAGATCACATCGGCAGTTCTAAAAATGGACAAGGTAGTATTAGGCCCATATAATACTTAGGGTTACCACATTTCCAAAGAGAAAAACTGGGATATTTTTTTTCCATACGGAGTGACACTGTAACAGCCCTGAAACAGTATAAATTACAATAACATACTTTGTAACATTTGCTAAATAATCTCATGTTTATTGTATCGCGTTTTAAAACTATAGACAAACAAAATGTGTTCAAAGTTTATCTAGTTTAAAAAACAAATAACTAAAAAAAAACGCGCCTAAGTTGTCTTAAACCTACTGGAAAGAGAAATGCTGCTTCTTTGTTTTCTTTTTTTGCGGCTGACCAGGTCTTCAAATCTCAATTCCTATGGTCGCCCAATGATAGATTATGTTATCAAAACGTAACAGAGGGAGGGAACAATGTACTATGTGATCTGTCTTTGTCAGGTGACTCTCCAAGTAAAATTTAAAGGAGCCATGTATAATTACAAACCGTACATATGTAACTCACATTAAGATACAGAGAAACTGGGACAATTTAATACTTTTACTGTTTTTGTCAGGTGACTCTCCAAGTAAAATTTAAAGGGGTATTAAATTGTCCCAGTTTCTCTGTATCTTAATGTGAGTTACATATGTACGGTTTGTAATTATACATGGCTTTTACTGTTTTTGACTGGGACACAAAGTAATATGTTAAAAACTGGGACGTCTGGAAACCTACTACTGCTAAGAGTAAAATCACGTGTATCCTATCTAATCAAAAACACCTTAGGTGTGTAAAAAAGTGCGCCCCCCCCCCGAAAAAAAATGTGCGTGTGACTGAAAGGAATGAAATCAAAATTGGCGGCCAAAGTGGTTGCTACACTAATAGCATTAATAAGAATTTTACAGCGAATATTCATTCATTAGTTAGTTAGGCCGAGTATTTGGTTTTTACCTACTATCATGACCCAAGTTCTTAATAACTTCCTTTATAGTAATACTATAGATTAACAGTTTCTTGTCATCACCCGCATGCAATCAGTACAGCCGTATCAAGCACAATTATTTACGTTGATTGCTTCAGCTAATATCACGTGACGCTAAACGCTCTTGAATTAGAATGGGCAAATTTGTGCTTAAAAGTTGGCAATGAATAATAACCGTCCACAGGTTTTTGAAAACTTGAGTTAGAAACTGCTAATCTAGTTTGCTTGGCCTAACCAATACTTGTGTATCTACACGTGCTTTCACCCTGTAGTTTTGCTGTTCTAAATCAGCCGTCTTTAATCCAAATAACAAAAACTAAAAACGGTCCACTTTTACTCTTTTATGAAACTGTAGTAAAAAATATTAGACCGATAGCTCACGTGAATTTTTGCGTAGGCGTGCGCAAAAATTTTGGTCAAAATTGAGCGTTTTTTGTTAAATAACTTTGCATATGTGGCTTATATTTAGACCAAATTTGACATCTAATTGTAGGTTGTAAAGAGATATCAGTGTAACAAATTTGAATATAATCCATAAATGTTAAGTATGGTTTTCTATAAAATAAATTTCCGTACTCAGGAAAGAACTTCAATCCAAATTAGAGATTTTGTGTCTCGTGTATTTCTTAGTGGATTGCCTTGAAATTTGGCATGTGAGGTAAGGGTCTGGTAGAGCACATCCATTGAAAATGTATGATAGTTTTGATTAACATAATCCGAGCTACAGAAGGTGGAAAATCGCTAAACTATCACTCCTGTTAATAACACACAGTGTGTC
>NW_013667948.1:139408-155228 GCF_000517525.1 Limulus polyphemus
AGGTTGTTTTCGCCGCACGACACACAACCGTGTGTCTTGATCTCATCTGGTATAAAGTTTAAATGAAATATTTAAGAATTAGGTAAATTACTCAAGTAAAACTTGGTGGGATATCTCTCACGTACTTTTACCACAAACATTACTCCTTACAATTATTCATTTCATAGTCCATGCCAGTATTCTGGTGACTCATTGGATGCTTATAAAAATTTGGTCACATATAAATATTTTATTGCTGGTTGTATTAAATGGAACGTCCCCAAAAGAGATTTTTCATTCTATCCCAGTTGAGTAACCTCCATTACTTAACATTTCACTATGTACTACGTTTAAGCTTACCGTTAATTGTATATAACACATACGTGTTTATTTATTTGCACATAGAAACAGTGAAATTCTTCGAGTACGTATAACCATACTAGGACCCGTGACATTCTAACAATGAATAGCACGAATAATACAGCTAGTAGTAAAAGGTATTTTGCTAAAAAACACAAATAATTTTGAAAAGAGCCAAAAAACTAGGCCCTTTCCAAACATACAGTTACTAGTAAGAAAACAAAAACTAGTACCCAGTTTTTATATAGGGAGGCAGTGACGCTGGAATATGAGAGTACGTATACCAAGGTTTTTGGGACAAACATTTAGGTACATTTCATCGAAATTTCAATTTTACCCTAACTTTAAAGTTCAAATCTGACAATGTTTACTATTAGTACGCTTCATTTCTCACTTATGCACAAATATCAAGTGTCAAAACATTTGTAGGCCCCTCTAAATAATTATTTTGGTGGGTCAGAAGCCCCTATTTCCTGAGAGGTAGATATAAAAGTACATGAAAAAATGAAAACTATAGAGGTCTGGGAATGATTACACTAGTCGGCCTTTCTTTTGCAAGCATTACGATTTTCCAGAAAGTTTCTTATATCAAGCCATCATATATGCAGGTGATCCATTATGTGTGTGTTAGAATCCAATACCCAGACTGGCTAGCTGGATTACCGTCATTTTTGGTAAGTTAACTGAAAACTGCCCGAGGTATACAAGGCTGGTTTTTTTTTAGAATTTTTGTCTATGAAGGGGATAAAAAAGACCCTGAAATGGGGCTTTGAATTTAAAGACGCAAGTACTTAGTCAGTTAAATGAGTCAATTATCACTTTCCCTAATGCAGGATATGCGATTGGCATCTAATGAGGTTATGGTGAATTTTATAACAAAAGAATGAAGGAAAGGGAACATTACCAAACATTGTCCTTTATATAATTTTTGCTTCTTTAACGGGTATCTTCTGCTAGTATATATAATGTCAGTCCCTGGTTATATTATTTTTCAATTTATGCGGTATGCAGAATACTTGCTGTTAGCGAATAAACAGTAGTTACACGAATGAGTGACGTTAAATGAAAATTCTCTATACGTTTGTAGATTAAGACAAAGAAAACCAGTTGCACAAGAGGTCATGTACAAATGCGCTGTGTTATTGTTCTGTGTAAATCTAGCCCTAAGTTGTCACATGCTAAATGAGGCGTGAGTTTATTTGCGTTTATGTAATTTACAGTACTACGTTAAATCAATTCAATATATATTTTAGTTATTTATAATGTCAGTTAGATTTAATATATAGCATTAATTTTCTAAAATAGTAATAATTACATCTGCCAAATGTGATAGGCATGGTACATGAAGCTCTACATACGACAGTTCTGCTTCGGTGTTTAGTAATTAGCTAAGTAGATCCAAACACGTAAGGTGTTTTGGGGTTCAAGGCGAAAACAGCAATGATACCCAACAAATGACATAAGGCTGCCGGAATAGTCACAGAGTTTTTATTTTGGGTTTGCCTATATTCTTTATTAAGACTAATTATTATTAATTGTTATTATAGAATTTTAGCAGCTTTTCTGTTAAAAATGTTGATATAATTATTTCGTAGCTAACACTAAGATAATCTTGAATAAAAATGAAATCTTAAAATGGAGAACTTCTATTTCATTGCTCCGTCAAGTAATAAATTTCTAATCGAAAACTAACGTGCGTTAAAGAACAACAAAAATAAAAAACTTTCATGGACAATGATGTTATAAAACTACAAGTATTGCATTGAATAATTCGCTGTTTTTTGGTCAAGTGGTAAATGTTTTCTTAAAATTAAATCTGTAAGTTTAGCAATCGAATGAATGTTGTTGAATGTGAAAATTTACTTTTATTTTGTCCCCCTCCCTCAACAAAAGAGAGGCAATTACACTACATACACATAAGTTCCTGAGCTTTTTTGGATACCATAAAATATCTTATCGGTTTACATATAGAATAGTATATCGCAAATGAGCATTAATGTTGCATAACAAAACAAACGAAAATTAACATTAAATTCATATTAATATACTTAATGTATACATAATATGTCAACGCACCTGTTAATCTGCCTAATTTGCTACCAGAGGTATAATTCAAAAGCTTATAATTTGACTTAGGGCACAAATTTACTTACATTATATTTCGAGATATTCAGACCACATTAATATATTTGCAAACAAGCCGTAAGAAACTAACTTATTAACTGGTTGCTTGTATGTCTAACGGGTGTAATTCGAATGGATGAACAATGATGAATACAATGGTTTTGTACAAAAATAAAGTTAACTATACCAACCTCACCTCCTAATGTATAATAGGTCTTCTTTTGTAGTTTATTTTGGGACATCGTAGTCAAACACTGGCTCTGTTATGCTAATTCTTAGTGTTATAGATCTAAAATAAACATATATTAACTTTCAAGCTAAATTCATATACCTTACGTCTAAACGGACGTACATTATAGTAAGTAACTATGTTTATATAATTTTTTTTTCCAACATGCTGCTTACTTGTGCTAATTTTATGAGAGTAATATTTGTATAATACATCATTGTGGGGGAGACAGAATGTTTATTTAGAATTTTCGCGAAAAGCTACTCATTGAGTTATTTGCGCTCAGTGTCTCTAATTTTGAACTAATAAGCCAAAAGGAATTCAATTAGTCAACACCACCTACCGCTAACTCTGAGTTTACTTTTGTTTGATCTTGGCCGAGCGCGACTCGATGGTAGCATATCGGGCTGTGTAATTGAGTTACCATAGTTTACCATAGATTTGAACCACATTGTAGAGAATGGTATTTTATGTTAGTTTTATAAAAGGCTAGATTCATCATATTGAAATTTGCAATATATATATATATAAGCGGGAATAACGCTCTCTCTCTGTCTCAGTGGATCTGTTCCTTATGCACACCTTTAAAGCTACAAATTTCAAACTCGGGGTACAGATACAACTTTGTGCGAGAAGTAGCATGGGCTATGTGCTCGAGGCATCAGATGGCGCAACTTTAAGCCAAAGTGACCAATATAGCAATTTTTGGCAAACAGGACGACCAAAAAAGTCTGGCCTTTTCAATTTGGTCTCAAATTGAAACGGACGGATTTTTTGGTAATGTGTAATCAAGAGGGCTATTATTTACATTTCTTCTCTGTGTGAGGACTTCTCCTAATCATCCTATCCATGGTAAATTATATGTTAAGACAATTTAAAAACTTCGTGAAGCCTTCATTTGTGCTCTTTCTTCTACACATACATGCCTACTTTCTAACTCCTTAACTGAAAAAGGCTGGTGCTTTCTTTCGAACATGCGCGCACACTCCCTCAACTAAATAGGCTTGCTTCAGCCATATCTTTTACATGTACTCGAAAAAATTAGCTATACGATGACTTTACAAAAACGTTTGGTATCAGCACATTTTTATTTACGTTATGTTGCAACGAGAAGAGAATAAATCAATTATTCATTATAAATGGAACTATAATAAAGTCAGAATACGTTGCAAACGACACTTGACGACACAGCAGAAATCAGGACACCAAAAGGCAGAGAAGTTTGTATTGCAGACTTCAAATCTTATACAAGGCACAAGCAACAAGCAGGAGCAATGTAACATTGATTAAAATAGCTTTAGCAATTTTTTTTTGCACATTGTTATTTTTATTGATTTTAATCAAAATATTTAGTTAGGTAAAGAGATAATTTAGATTTTAAAAAAAAAAAATCACGATTAATATGGTTGATTTAATCAAAACTTTGCCTGATGCTTCACGATTCCACCAAAACGAAGGTTAAGCCTATCTAAAAATACAGCAAAAGCTAAAAGTGAGAGAAGGGACAGGGAAACAGAAGAAGAGAATTTGTTTGTTTGTAGTTATGCACAAAGCTATACAACGGGCTATCTGTGCTCTGCCCACCACGGGTATCGAAACCAGGTTTCTAGCGTTGTAAGTCCGCAGACATACAGCTGTGCCACTGGGGGGTAAAGAAGAAAGAGAGAGAGCTTCAAAAAATCTCTTCTTCTTTGCTCCTGACAGCAAAACAAAAAATATTATGTACAAAGGAGCTTTACAGTAGATCAATAAATTACTATGTAAATGAAAACTAAGTCAGTTAAAGCCATTTTCATTAGAGCAGCGCCGGGTAAGGAATAAGCGCGAATACAGAGTATTCTCAGCATACGCATAAACATAGTAAATGTATAGATTAGCATTCACAGACAAAATTTCTAAAGAAATTAAAGAGCTGCTAATATACAAAGGACGTCTTCGTTATATATTTGCTACTTTTTTATTTTTCGGGCCTACGATTTCCGTCTTTCATTTTTCAGTCTGGTCAGTTTTTTTTGTCTGAACAAGACACGTGTTTACGCGTCCAGTTGATTGATACTCTTCGTATTAGATATCTAATTATTGATATACACATATAACTATTAGCATTTAAACGAAATGTTTAAAAAAAGTCCGCCAGTGGGACAGTAGTAAGTTTATGGATTTACAACGCTAAAATCTGGGGTTCGATTCCAGAGGTGGGCACGGCAGACAGCTCAATGGGGCTTTGCTCTGACACAGACTAATTTAAAAAATATTGCAACAGTCTAGGACGGAAACATAAATTTAATTATTAGGCATACGTCATGTTACGACATGTTCAGGAAAAAAACAAGAGGTTGATAAAATTGACAAGTATTTCAGAATCAACAACAAAAAACAAATGGATTATGAATTAATATTTAACTGTGTAATCGACATACAGTTAAATAATTAATGATAAGACTAACATAATTTAATGCATTAATGTTGTTCCCTGGTGGCTCAGCAGTAAATTTGACGGCTTATACTAATATTTGACAGATTGCAGAATATATTCCACAAAAATAATATATTATATAAAGCAGGAAAACATAACTTTTAAGAGCACAATATTTACATAATTGGTCTGTGGTAACTATGGCTGGGATGGCCCATTTCTCAATACACTATAATTAACCTTGGTATAGAACTAACGTCATGAACATTTGGTTTCCAAGCGAATGTACATCAATAAATATATATATATATATATAAGTTCGTAAACAGTGTCTTTTTGCAAGGTTACCATGGCGATCGACCCGTTTTCAACTAGGCTTTCTTCAGTATACTGTGAGTGTAGATCAGTGCACCTAGCAACCGTTTGTTTCCTTAGGTGAGAGGTAAACAAAAAACTGGCAACCTCTTCATTCCTCTCCGCTCAAATCACAATGTCCGTGGTAAATTCAAGTCAAGCAACACGTGCCTAAGGACGTTCGAAAAACTATAGTGTTAAAGTTTGTTTAAATTTACGATTATTATCTGTAATGATGGAAGGCAGACTGAAGTCGTTTACCTTTGTCTTGACTTTTCTTTTAGCTTTGACCACTGCCATTGGTAAGTTCACAACTTTATTTTTGCATGTGAGAGACTCCTTTTTAAATCAAGCACAAAAGGTTAAACATACTGGTTTAACAACAATTTTGTGGAAGACAACAAAATCGATCCCCCAATGTGATTTCACTTGTTTTTTTTTTTAGACTTGATGTACAATGAAACAAAACAAAAGCGAACTTATACTATGAATACCAATTTGTTGTCCTATTAAAACAATATAGAAATCTTCACACACATATATTACACCGTAGAATCATCGTAAGTCTATTAAATTGTACTACAAAAAATGATGTATTATCCCTTAAGAAGCCGTAATGGCAAAACATCGGTTAAAATAAAAGTTATCTTATAATTATCTGGAGTGTAAATGCCTTTTTTCTCTAACTATATTATCAAAACTTGTACATCCCTCCAGTATGTGCTACAAATTCTGAAAGTATTAAATAATATTGTTTTAAATTAGTTATAAATTGTTCAGTAAAACACCTGAGCTATCCATAAACTTCGAAATTACATTGACCTTTTCACGTTGTGGTCATATTTAAGCGGATCCATATAGTTCTTTAAGAAAAGCAAGTCTTTCTTATTACCTGTTAATTTCAAGTTTAATTAACACAAAATTCGAGTTTTTCTTTCAGCAAAGGCTCTTTTTGAATCGCTTACGCTTTAACAGCAGGACAATTAAGCCAGTTTCAAATGATTTTTGACTATGACACGTTTCCTTAATAACTTTGCAGGACAATGTATTAAATTAATATTGGGACTACCTATTAACATCCTTTTAAACGCTACCATTAACATCTAAGAAAGAGAGAATGAAAATCTTTCATGTAATCATATTTTTCAAAATGAATGACACACACGTTTATGTATAGTACAAGCTGAGAGCATAAGAATTGAATAAAGGGCTTGAACTAATAAATTAAATCAAGAATTTGTATTTGTATGGATAATCTATTTCACACATAATTTACTTTACAACTAATTTATTTCACACCTACTTTATTCCACTTTACATAAATTGTGTCACAATTACTTTGCTTGACTTTATTACTTTTACTAATCCCTCTCTACAGCCTCAGTGTTTGTTGTAACTCTGAGTGCTTCTTGATAGACCACATTAAAAGTTCTTCCTCCTTCCTGGTTCAAAATAAAGAGGTTTCTTGGTGATGCTACTCTTGAACACCCAACACAGAATTAATAATGTGAAAAGCAAGGGGTTTTCAGATGTAGCCCTGACACTTTGAAGGTCTGACCTCGTGCTTTGGTTACCATTTTTCCTGGCAACAATGTGAATGTTTGACATTTTTAATGAAAGAACTAAACTTTTTCCAAGAAAAACTCAAAATAAAACATTTTAAGAATATAAATTGGTCAGAGATTGAGGAGTCATTAGCTAAATAAACATATTTTGCTGTAGACGTGCCCCAGGGTAGATAAGACCGAAAAGTAACCATTCTGTGACGTGCCCCTTGATCCAATGCATCATTCTACCAAGTTTGGTTGATATTGGTCCAATAACCACGGAGTACTTCGCGGACAAACAAACATTTTTTTTTACACTTTTACAAGTATAGATATTGTATCATCTCTGTGCTATATTTGCGTGTTAACCCTGATGGAGGTTTGTTTGCATGTATTGTAGTTGTTTAAATCTCGCAGAAAAATTCGACCTGATGTAAATATCCATTTTTTATTGTATATAAAACAATGGTTAAGTATCCATATATTTTAACACACCATTCAATGAAAGATGTTGCATATAAGAGGATTGGATGAAGAAAGATAGTTTATCTCTGACTGCCCAAAGGGCAAATCCCCTCGAACACCTGTCGTGTACAAACAAAAAGCTTCCCCAGATATAACGTCCGTTACAAAGCTTTATTCTAACCAACTCAAAAATATTATACAACATTTGTGATTGAATAGGTAACACAAACAAAAGACTCATGTGCTGCCTACGCACTCAATATATTTATTACTTGTTTATAATATTATTATTGTTTTAACCACAAGTGCTGACATGCTTTAACTTGTCACGAATTATTCAGCTACTGAGAAAACTGGGTGGGTTGGAGGTGGGCATGTTTCTTCAAGGTCAGCATCTTTTATTTTCAGTGCTTACTGTATGCAAACCGCAATACACATCCAAACGGTTTATAACTAAGTTCCTTCGGTGAAATCAACCAAATTTTAGTAGCGAAAAACTTGCAAATTCTTCTAAAAGTAATTTATTTTAAACGAGTGATTGTATTATCATCAGTTCTGTAACGAACATTTGAAGAAGCTTGTAACGTAAAAATATTCAACGGTATTAATAAAGTAATATCCAACTTCTCAGATTTTTAGTTAAAAGTTTCTGTCCATAAATTAGCGTAACTTTTCCCCGTCTTCTGGTGTGACAGCGGTAAGTTTACAAACTTACAAAGCTAAAATTCGGGGAATCCGGGGTTCGATTCTCCACGGTGGACACAGCGGATAGCTCAATGTGGCTTTGCTCTAAAAACAACCACCCGGATTTTTAATTTGTTTATGTTTCGTCAAAAGAAATTATACTTTGTTATTCAATAAAATTTGTACAAAAACTAAGTTCGGAAAAGTTTATGTATTTAGGAACTAAAAATAGATTATTATTCTGTAAGGATTGATCAAACCACTGTTGCAGATTCAAAGAACGGCTGGCCAAAACTAAGAGGACCAAACAGGAATAAAAATGTTACATCCGACATGGTGTCGTTAGAAGAAATGTATTGATAAAACAATAAGAACATTACATTTACACCAATTGCCAGAAAACACGGAATTGTGTAAACAAGAAGTTGGCAAAGAGGTAGTCGCAACCGAAAAGAAATAAAGGAAGTATTAGACATCAAAATTGAAAACTATGGGCTCACAAATGGTATCAACTCGTCTATATAAGAGTCAGTTTTTGTGAGATTCACTGTTACAGAATATGACAATCTAACTCATTCCAGTCTATCAAACTGCAATCGGTGGTGAATCGGATGTTGACTGCAGCGCGTCACATCAGCCTAAAATCATTAGTGGACTAACTTATAACAGCATTTTTAGCATACTTTGTTTAAATGTTACAAAAATTGTCACTTTTATATGAAACATGAGTACTTGTGCTTTTTTAAAAAATTGTTGGATAATAATAATATGTTCTTTCCAGTTTTAACCTTAACGCCATACTATTTTTGTTCTCTTCACAATATTACATTCGTACTACAGCGTTGTTTCTCAACAACACGGCTTTTAAACATGCAATTTACTTATTAGAATCGGTATAAGTTTTTCTAATCAGTCACGTCTAGACCCCTATCTCATAACGAGCTCTAGAAAGTTTTTGTTTGTTTGTTGTGAAGCACAAAGCTACATAATGGGCTATCTATGCGGTGACTATCATCAGTATTAAAACCTTGATTTTAGTGGTGTGAAGCCTCACACTTAACGCTCAGCCATTAGAAAGGGAGCATTCTCGAAAGAGTTTCCAAACTTGAGATTAAATAATTACAAATTATTTCATGATGAAATACTTGTTAGGTTTGTGCAGTTTGTTGAATAGTGAAAAAAGTACTTTACAATATTTTGAATCAGTTAGTATTTCTTGAATCTTTTTAAAGGAATCGTATACCTGAGATTAACCAATAACAGGATAAAAATAAAACATTATTTAACGACATTGCTTACCTTATACAACTTCCTGAATTAGCCACGACGTAATAGTAGTCCACCGATTTCATTTTTGTTGTAAAAACAAAGCTACATAATGAGTTATCTAGGTTTTGCCCATAGTAAGTATCGAAACCCGATGTTAAGCGTTATAAGCCCACTAATTCTCTGAGTAATTTCAACTAAAGATGCCGAAATATAGACAAAGTATTTGGGTTGATGCTACACCTAAACATATAAAACCTATTCCTACCATTGTTCTAAAGTTTTGCTACCTCTGGTTTTCTACAATCTATAGAACTTGTTCCTACAACAATCTACATTTTCGCGCCATATTTTTGCTACCACTGTTTCCATCATATATATATGACATGTTCTTATCACCGTTTTAAATTTTCACACCACATTTTTGCTACTACTGCTTTGTAGAAGCTCTAAAATAGGTGTTCTAACTCTGCACCTGTTCTAAGTACTTGCACCACACTTTTGCTACCACAGTTTCCTATAATTTATAAAAAAAAGCGTTTCTAACTATCATTGATCTAGATTTTTCCATGTTTTGTGTTCATAAATTCTATACGCTATATTTCCAGCATTATCTCTTATTACATATTACAACTCCTTGTGATCTCTATTCGAGCAAATATCTTTAAAAATGATTCCAAAAGCTTTTAAAACTATACATTCGCTAATGTAATTTTTTTCTTTCATCATCGAAATTGTAAAGGAAGACTGGCAAGATCAGTGACTAAAAATCAATATTAGGCTCAGTATTAAAGTAGTTTCTAATTGAAATACATATAAAAATTAACTTTTTGAGACCTGTTTCTGGTCATTTACATTTTGCCAGAGAGTACGCTATTGCGAACAAAAAAAAGCTTTTGAATATGCAAATACGATGAACGTAAAAGGACATTTCGTCATGTCTGACCACTACATATGAGAAATTCAGGCAGATTATGATTCCATTTAATGCTTTCATTTTTTATAGTATTTTTTTTAGAGAAAAAAAAACAAGACTATGTTATTTTTCATTTATACGTTTGACTTGTTTTTGGCTAGAGGGAGATTCTTAATGTCACGTAATGTGCGCCCAATAACAGATGCCATTATAACATTAGTGACAGAAATGAGATTACTTAGGTAAAATTAAGATAAAACCAGAACCAACTTCAAGATAATTCCACATGGTCAAAGCGAGATTGAAAGTTTGCTGAAAAGGCTAAAATAGTGTGAAAACGATTAAGAAGAAAGAGGTGAAAACCGGAAGTAGGAGACGAATAGTAAAAGAAGATCATGAAAAATGAGATAGGAGCATAATAAGAATTGAATTACAAGAACAATACATAAGATTTATAGAAGAAGTTTGGATACAGATCACTTTGATGTAAGACAAGATAGAAACTGTACTTACTCAAGTTTAAAAGTCGTAGGAGATGTACAGAAAGATTATAACATCAAGATCGAAGAAGCCATAAGAAATTTACAAAAAAAAACATCAACATCAAGATGAAACAGTTACAAATTGAACTGGAAAATGCAGTTACTCCTCTCTCTGCGATTTTCAAAAACTTCAACCTAAAACTATGACTAATGGAATAGGAGAACACGTTTGGTCTATACCTCTTTCTATTGTTTCTGTTGCCTGTGAATGAAGGACTCTCCAGAACTATTCCAGCTACAAGTTTTATGGAACTTAGTAGGCCAGTTCAACGATCTTGCCCAACTGAGAAATCAAAAGATACAGATGGAAAGATATTGCGGGAGGCATACCAGACGCAATTTGAAATAATTTCGCAAGGAAAGAGATGGGTTGATGAAAAGCAAACAATTCATTTTGTTGCACATTTAAAAGGACAAACAACATTAATCAACCTCCCAACAGAGATCCGTAACAAATACCACTCGTTAGTGGCTACCTTATCAAACAGACTTGGGGTGTTACAGTAGAAGGAAGTTTCTAAAGGAAAAATTACCTTAGCTGAACTTGTGAAATATAAGGAAAGACTTGACCAATTATTTTATCCAGGTGTTCCACATCAAATGATGGAATCTTTGGCAAGAGGCCAATCCATATAAGTCATAGTGCAAGAAGAAATACGCATTAGGCTAAAACAAAATAGACGCTCTTAAGGGAAGTTGTTTCGTCAGGAATGTAACTTAAACCAATTAAAGTTGTATATAATTAAATAAATTCACTTTTTAGGAATTATGATATTACAAGATCAAATGGTCTACAAACATCAGCTCCCTCTGATGAAGGTCTAGAAGAAATTAAACGAAACGATTAATTAGACAACTGTCAAATCAGTATATAAGTAAACCACGGAAAGAATGTGTTTCAATTGTAAATTTAATGAGCATGCTGCCAGAAACTACAGAAAAAAATCAATTAGATAGATATTTCCTCAGAATGCGGGTAGTAAATCAGAAGACAGGGGGAGTTTCAACTGCGACTTAAGAGGGCGTATTGGCAAGAACTGCAGAAAAAACTTTTAGGAAATATATCTCCTTTCAAAAGATGACGAGAAAAGGAAACTGCTATGAGTGTTGAAAACATGGAGGTTATATCCAAGACTATGATGAATCAACCGTTGATAATCAACCAAAGAGGTGGTATCCTGAGGATTAGAATACTCCATCTGCCCCAGTTGAGATCAATAATGAATGTTATAAATACTCTAGTTGACGAGTTAGCATGTTCATTAAATTCAGCCTTGTAACATGTTGACTGACATTGGTTTTACAGCTTCCATCATTCAAAACGATGTGGTAGTCATTGGTGAGAAATTGCCTCATGAGGTGAAGCAAGGGGACGGATTGATGTAAACAGCAAATGAACATAACGTTCCAAGAAAAGTTAGAAGTCATCTTCTTGGTAGAGAGCTTCTCAACAGGACATAATATTTGGCTATTAACTGACATAGAGGAAGAGAATAATTTTGGGAATAGACTTTCATGTGGAAATACAGCTGTGACGTTAGACTAGCTTTGAACAGTTTCAAAGTGTATGGTCAGGAAATACCTTTGCACCATACGACAACTACACCACCGGGGACTGGATTTTCAGTGGCAACAAAGATGGAAGTACAAGATAATGAAGACATCTAGCCTAAAGTACAACAAAGTAAAATCCAGAAAGACAAATGATTCAAGCCAAAATTCACCCATGTGATCGTCTTTGGACGTACATCGGCGAGTGAATGACCAACTGGTCAACTTTAGGGAAGATTTCATCAGTGGCAAGTCAACCTGCTGAAAAGCCCAAAGTAACTGTTGGAACCATTTGCAGAGTATCACCAGGAATGGATCCACCAGTGGATTCCCTCGATCATTTACCTGAAGAAAACTTTCTCAATGACAAGACATTCAGTGTTAATAAAGAACAAGGGGTCATTTCACAAAATAATAAACAAGAGGGGAATCCTCAAAAGCCGTGGCACTTGAAATTATTTTAGGCAGAATTAGAGGGAATTAATCTATGAGACTTTTTTATCTTTTTATTAGCTATACCAAGCGTTGGGCGCGCGTATACCCGATTCGATTTTATTACCATCTACTATCTTGGATATCTACCAGCCTACTCTCAAATTGAAATTTTTTTAGGCATGATTAGAGTAAAGTAATCTATGAGACGTTAGGCGTGATCAAACACATCAAGCGAAAGGATTTGACTTCCTGAGTCCAAAACTATAATTAGATCTCATGTCGGTCCGGAGATGACGGAGCTATGAGCTAAAAGTTTGTACTTGAAAAAAAACAAAAAACTCAGAGCCCTTTCAGCTGTGGGGGCGATATAATGTGATAGTCGATCCTACTATTCTTTAGTTACCAGTAGCTAAGAGTGGCGGTGGGTGGTATTGACTAACTACCTCTAGTCTATCACTTTATAACTAGGACCAGCTAGCGCTGACAGCATTCAACAAGCTTTGCGCAAAATTCAAAAAACAAACAAATACATTCTTGAAAATCTAGGAAACTTTTGTTTGAAGTTAAGCACAAAGCTACACAATGGGCTATCTCTTCTCTGCCCACCACGGGTATCGAAATCCTGTTTCTAGCGCTGTAAGTCCGCAGACATACCGCTGTGCCATAGGGGGTAGGAAATTATACTTATAATTCTGTTTAATATTAATCAGATATTTAGTTATTGTTAAACTCTTCATAATAATAATTATTCTTTTGTTTATGTCAAAGACATAAACATGAAATAATAAACAACAAGAACAAATGCAATAATAAAGTGGTTAGTCAGAATGATTTTTGTGACCGACCCAAACGTCTCCCCAGATGAAAAAACAAAATATTTTCATTCATTGTAGAACGTTTAACAATAATAAAAGAAAGACATGTATGTAAAAACACTTCTTAAATTTACATTGTATGTCATGTTCTCAGTACTGTATCCTTTTTACTTCACTATGTTCAAATACATTTCTTGACCTTCGACTCTATATTCCATTCACTTCTCATGTTGTATTGCTTAGATATTTGGTATGACATGACATACTTACTGAGGCGTTTTTTGTTGTTTTTTAAACTAGTTTGAACACTGAAAACTATGGATTTGACGTTGTGGTGAACGATAAGCAAATTTCGGCGTTTTCTTTTTAGAACATTTCTTTTTTTTAGAAAATATTATTTTGAAAAATCAAAATATTCAAACATATAAATAAACATATAAATAATCCACACGAATTATTTTAGAAAGGTCAAGGGGTGAACGTAGGCTAATGGTTAGCATATCGAACGGTGGATTTGCAGGCCGACTAGTTTTGTTAACACATGCATCATCATCAGGGCTAAAATCTTCAGTGTTAGCTTATAATATATTCAGTTACAAACCGTTAATGGATGAGTTCATTTTCAAAAACAACGTTAGGAAATGAACTCACCCATTAACGGTTTGTAGCCGAATATATTCTAAGCTAACACTGTAGATATTAGCCCTAATGATGGCAACTATGTTACCGAAGTTAGTCGCCTGTAAGTAATAATAACTATTTTACCTCTCACTGTGCCAAAAAAACACGTTAGTTTTGTGTGTTTTTTACTCTTAATATAGTAGTGCAATGTGCCTGAAAAGAAAGTGTACAGTTTTGTTTCCGTTGACTCCATTGACGTGAACTCAGTGTCAAAAAATGTCAATGTTTTCTATGTGTTTCAAAGATGTGCTACTCGAATAATAACTCTGATAATGACGTTTTGTTCAGTCCTTCTTTCCACGACAATAAAATGTAAGTTCCAGACTGACATTCGATTCACCACATGTCAGCTTCGGGGAATTCCACCCCTCACCAGTAACTCTGAATAAGAACAAACCTTAATAAATAAATCTTGATTTATATAATAGGGTGAAAGGACACTAATTATTAAACTATGAGAATAAATGAATGGTTTGTTTGTTTTAGAGAAAAGCCACATTGGGCTATCTGAGTGTCCACCACGGGGAACCGAGTCCGCGATTTTAGTGTTATAAGGCCGTAGACTTAACAATGTCCCTTCTGGGGACATTAGTGAACGGTTGTATGTTTCTTTTTAATAAAGTAAAAAAAAAAAAAAAAAAACAAATCAACGAGAAATTCTGTGTTTATTGTACTTGTAGATACAATATAGATACAAAATAATACTAATAATAATTTTATATTCATTCTATTGTTCTAAAGTTACTGGAATCCTCTCTACAGATTCTATATGCATTATCTTTCTTCGTGAAATATTAAAGGAAACCACATAGAACAGCATGAATGGCGTGGCGACACCAATACGCGAAGTTTTAATACATGCGTATTAGCTTAACTATATCGCTGCTTCATAAGGAAATCCAGCTTTAAACATATTTCAATGAATGAAAAGTATATAATAATTTATTTTCGACATTAAAAAAAGAAAACTTTAACTGTTTGTTTATTTTTACAAAAAGCTACAAGTCTCTCGATGGGACAAAGCAAAGAAATCGAACCCTAGATTGTAGCGCTGTAAGTCCGTAAACTTATCACTGACTTACCGGAAAACTATATTTATAATACTATATTTACAAATTACATTAATAAAAATATAGTAAAACCCTCAAGTACAGTCCTAGAGAAAGTCGTGTTCTTGTTGTTTGGAGAGAACTTTTATTTAAAATTGTGTTCTGTGATAAAGAAAGGGTTGTTGCATACCGTGCTTATTTTTCTGTCTGAATCTTGAATATCCAAAGTGTGAAATAATTTATGTATCTTTGTTTGTGGTGCGATTGAATAGACGGCGCCACATAATGATTATTATTTCGGTCACATATGTAGATAGATACATACACTGAATGGTCACAAGTAAATAGACACCTAATTTTTCGTCATTTAACTGATTTATGCAAACTAATTTGTGTTCACAGAGCAC